>NC_056727.1:194330894-194565894 GCF_019279795.1 Protopterus annectens
GTGCCATGTAAATTCTGGTCATTAACGTTAGCCTTAAAACAATAGGCAGGCAGCCTTCATCTAGTCAGACTGGAGCCAATTTATAAACATCAAAGGCACTCATGAAATAATTTTAATTTCAATGGACTAACAAAAAATGCTTGACTTAGCTTTCTTTACAGCAGATGGCAATGTTGCCACAATGTTTTCAGTTCAACATTTCACAGTATTTACAAATGATAGAATCATGTACCAAATTCTATTTGACTAGGCTGGCAGCCTTCACCCATCTTGACCAGTCTTCACACCCCCCCAGAGAACTCAAGCTAGTTTTTCAAGTGACCCTTGAGAAATGCCGCTTGAGAGGGTTAGGTCTATCTGAGTATACCTACCCCATTCCCTGTCTTGAGAGCCCATCTGCATTGGCATGGATACTCCCACTGTGGTGGTGTACTGAAATATCATATGCATACAACCCCAGGCTCCATCTTAGCAACATGGCATTTTGCTGACTGGCTCTGTTTAACCATGTTAGAGGGTTGTGATCTGTCATAACAGTGAATTTCCTTCCATACAGATAAGGATGAAGTTTCTGCAATGCTTACACTATGGCTAGGCATTCCTTTTCTACAGCTACATAGAATTCCTCCCTGGGTTGAAGCCTACAACTGAGATAAACCACTGGGTGCTCTTCCCCTTCTGAAGAAATCTGGCTAAGTACAGCCCCCACCCTATGGTTCAAACCATCCACCTGCACAACAAATTATTTGCGTAATCTGGACTAGCTAACACAGGAGGCCCTCCCAAAGCTTCTTTAAGCTTCTGGAATGCCTGCTCACATGCTGGGGTCTACACTACCTTATCTGGCTTGTTCTTCCTTATCAGGTCTGTGAGGGGAGCACCTATGGTACTATAATTGGGGACAAACTTTCTGTAGTACCCTACTGTCCCTAAGAATACCCTCACCTGCTTTTTGGTAACAGGTGCAGGCCATGCCTGAATGGCTTCCACTTTGGCAGGTTCTGGCCTTATCTTACCACCCCCCACTCTATGTCCTAGGTATGAGACCTCCGCCATACCCACCTGACATTTGCTTGGCTTAATGGCCAACCCTGCCCTCTATAGTCTGCCCAGCACCTCCCTCACATGATGAAGGTGCTCTGGCCAGGAATGGCTGTAGATGGCAATATCATCTAGGTAAACAAGGGCAAACCCTCCTGCTCCTCCTCGAATACTGGCCAAGGCTCTTGCCACCCCCATAGTGCCTTTTTTAGGCAAGGCTCAAAAGACAAACCCACCTCCTTAGACAACACAAGGAAAAAGAAACTAAGGGTAATGCTGCTCAATGCCAGAAGTCTAAACCTCAAGATGCATGCACTCGAGGCTCTCCTCAGTATGGAGAATATTGATATCTGTGCAGTAACAGAAACCTGGTTCAAGGCTCCCGAGAGCACCCCAGCACTACCAGGCTATACCTCATACCATGCTTTTCGGCCCCAAAACTCGGACCAAACCACAAGAGGAGGGGGAGTATTCATATTCATCAAAGATACCCATATCTCCAGGCTAGTGGCACTGCACAAAGCATCTGAGACCATCCATGTGCAACAAACAGTGGGCAAAACTGCCTTCCAGTTTGTAGCCTGCTACAGACCACCCTCCCAAACTCAGGAACTCCACTCGGCTTTCATGAAGACACTGGAGAATATGAAGGTCTCTCCAAACACCATTATATTGGGTGACTTTAACTACCCAAACATAGACTGGGAGCACTACTCAAGCCCCAACACCCTAGCCCAACGGTTCCGAGAATTTATAAACTCAAATGCTATGGAACAACTGGTCACCATTCCCACAAGAGGGGAAAACATATTGGACCTGATCATCACCAACACGGGGACTCTATGTTCCATACCAGAGGTATACCCCTCATTGGTAAGATCTGACCATAAATTAATCACTATGGACATCCATATCCCATCTCCACCCCCAGCAAAGGAAACCACGGTCAAAAACTTCTCAAAAGCAAACTTCCCACTTCTCAAAACTGAGGAGGAATCATTCAAAGCCCCAGGGCCAGTGGAAAATATGGCCCAAACCACAGAATCCTTTACAAACGTATTCTATGGATACCTACAGGAATGCATGGATCATGCTATCCCAAATAAAACCAAGACACACTCCTCCAAAGGCAGGAGACCTGTCTGGTTGACCCCAGCCATAAATAAGCTGTACAACAGAAGGAGGAAGCTACTACATGATAGAGCAAAATCCCTGAAAGGGAAGGCAACTCTGATCAGTACTAGTAAGAAACTATGATCCTTCATAAAATCATCTAAGGCTAGCTTCGAAAGAAAAATTGCACAAGACACTAAAGATAATCACAAGGCTTTCTTTAGTTATGTCAGAAACCTGGGTGGAAACACCCAGATATGCTCTGAGTTAGTGCAAAATGACAAAAAATACACTGAACCCACGGACATTGCCAACATCCTGTCAGACAGGTTCAGTGCAAACTTCTCCCCCCTCCCCGCCAAATGAGCAAATGACTATCCCAACAGAGCGTAGCCTCCCTGACATCACAGATGCACAGGTGAGAGCTACCCTCTCCAAAGCAAAAACACAGCATCAATGGGACCGGACGGTGTCCCGGGCTGCATTTTACATGAGCTCCAAGAAGAACTGAACCCTCACTTAAAATCACTGTTCAGTCTCAGCCTTACAACAGGATATGTACCCAAAGAATGGCGTACAGCAACAGTGGTCCCACTCCATAAAGGTGGTGCCACAACGGACCCCGGAAACTATCGCCCTATAAGCCTAACTAGACTGGTCTGCAAAGCTATGGAGTGTATCATCATGGAACTCATAAACAAATACATTGGAAACCTCCAAACACTGGATCCTACCCAATTCGGCTTTGTTAAGGGCAGATCTTGCCTATTAAACCTGGTCAATTTCTTTGAAACAGTCACCAAGGCCATAGACAAAGGGAAGGTAGTCCACACAGCCTACCTTGACCTTGCAAAAGCCTTTGACACAATACCCCACTCGGGCATCATAAATAAGCTCACCAGCTTAAATATCAACCCCTATGTCACAAGATGGGTTGCAAACTGGCTTAGGGATAGAACCCACATGGTCAGAATTGCAGGTGCCATATCAGACTCTAAACCAGTTACAAGTGGCATCCCACAAGGCTCAGTCCTGGGACCTCTCTTGTTCGGTATATACTTTTCTGAGGTACAGGCTAACACAGGAGGACTATGGCTGACAAAGTTTGCAGATGACTGCAAACTGGGGGCCATAATCGACTCGCCGGCTAACACAAGCATCCTCCAAAAAGATCTCACAGAGATGGATAACTGGTGCCAGAGCCATGGCCTAAAGCTAAATGCCAAAATGTGCATAGTCATCCCCTTTGGGAAAAACAAAGTGCCCACAAATTACCACATAGGTGGTAATCCATTAAGTACAGAAGAAGTAATTAGGGATTTGGGGACCCAAGTAGATTGCAATCTCTCCTTTGACAATCACATTGCCAAAGTGGTTAGAAAGACATTCTATATAGCCCACCTTATCACGAAGGGGTTCACATCTAGATCAAGAGAGGTCATTGTGCCCCTCTACTCATCACTCATCAGGCCCACAATTGAATACAATGCCCCATTTGGGATGTACCTTACCCGACACCTACTACAACTAGAAAGACTACAAAAGTACCTCACCAAGAGGATCAAGGGACTCAAACAGATGCCCTACACAGTTAGGCTAAAGAAACTCCAGCTCTACTCAGTTGCTTACCGCCTACTCAAAGGTGATCTGTGCCTAACGTATAAAGCCATATCCAACCCAGAATTAATGGACATGCTCCACTTCAAGAAATCCAAATCCATCAGAACTACATGCTCCAGTGACTTAAACCTCAGCACAGAAATAAATAGAACATGCTGGAGGGACAGATTCATATCCTAGAGGCTCCCCTCACTCTGGAACAAAATCCCAATCCATGTCAGACAGAGCCTCTCAATGACCCTCTTTAAGAAGAATCTTGACGTTTGCATGGGAGATCATACATTTACCCCTGGGATCTCTTCTGTGTCACTGCTAGACAGAGGCACAGTAAACTAACCTTAAATGGGCTATCTTCTGTGACCTACTACACAGAGGCACAGTCAACTAATCTAAGAAGGGTGGCAAAAGCCAAACACACTCTAGCTAGGCTTGTAAATGCCCTAGGGCAGATAGCCTAGTATCAACCTATGAACCTATGAACCTATAGGATATGATCTACCAGCCTCTGGAAAGTCTTGGGGGCATTCTTCATCCCAAAGGGCATCTTTGTGAACTCATACAAGGCAAAAGGAGTCACAAAGGCTGACTTGTCTCTAGCACTGGGAGTCAAGGGCACCTGCCAGTAACCCTTGGTAAGATCAATGGTTGTAAGATACTTAGCCCCACCCAGCCACTCTAGGGCCTCATCTGTCCTAGGCATGGGGTAAGCATCCAACTCTGTGACTATCTAATTTCCTGTAGTCCACACAGAACCTTGTGCTGCCATCCTTCTTTGGCACCAGCACCACTGGGGAGGCCCAGGGACTGTTGGACTCTTGAATCACCCCTAGTTCCAACATCTTCTGTACCTCCTCCCTCAGGGTCTGTCTGACTCTCTCAGGCACCCTATAAGGGGCCTGCCTAATAGGCCTTTGGGGTCCTGTATCCACCTGTTGCTGCACCAGGTGGGTGCACCCTGGTTTCCCAGTGAACACGTCCAACATAGCTCACCCGCCCCTGCCAACACGGCCCCCCCTGCACCCGCCCACAGCCATTCCAGTGTCCCATTACTTGGCTATTTCTCCCCATTTACTGTAGACACTGTTCAAATCTGTGTGCATACTGTTTTATGCTTTAGTTCTACAATGATTACAGGCAGTTGGATTTAATTTACAACTTTTATTTCAAACATTATAGCCCAAACACTGAGACATTTACTAAACCTAAACAAAGCAATAGTCTTACAATGAAAACAGACTTGGCATTAAAGCTTCTACTTTTTTGAACTCACATCAATGAAACAGCATTGAAACCCATTTCCAGAAAAAAATGCATCTGGCCAGTGGCAGGTTATTTACCTTTGAACTGTTTTCAAAATGCAAAAGTTATTTGATTTACCTGATTGTATTAATTATAATATATAATTGAATTATATCCCTGGTATTATACAGCAGCACTTGTTTGAGTGACTCTGCTGAAGTAAAAGTAATCTGAATAATTCTACATTAAAGATATCTGAAACTAATGAAGATGTTGTAGCTAGAAAACAACTGTATATTTCAGTGTTTCATCTACAAATTCAGTGCACAAAGAATAAATTGCCTATGTTAAATTAAAAATGGTAAGCTGGTATATTGCAATAGAAAATGGATGACAAGCTGAAAAACAGGTTCATAGTTATTAGGCATCTCATCCAAAGGAGGACATCCTGAGGACTGCAGCATACAAATGTATATGCTGTAGGAATAGAACATCAAGCCTTTACATTAAGATGCAAGTATTCTACTTGTGGTGCTACTAACACAGCTTTAAAACTTTATACCACAATAGAGATACCATTTGCTAAACAAAACAGTTGCACATTGTAAATAGACTTGGCATGAGCAGCAGTGAACTTAGCTTCCTTAAAACTCACAGTTCCTTGAAAATGCACTTGAAAATTCCACCTGTTAACTCTAACTTGGGCATTTCACTTTCTCTCTCAAAACATACCACACCCTCAAGGCCTCAACCTTAGTGCAAGAAATCTGGACAAAGCCTAAAATAAATAGGGACAGATTATAAATATGGCTCTCAGAAACTTAGAAAATTGCAAGAGTAACAGGATTTGTGTTAGCATGCATTTTTCTAAATGACATGACATCTAAAACTGAAATGTCTCATTTAGCAACTTCAATCCTTTAGGAGGAATATGGGGCAAAATCTGGACAGCTGAGGGCACACACTAAATAATTCTGGTCAGACTTGAATTAGTTCTGGGAAGGTTGCACTGACCGGCACAGTGCTTGAGCTGAAGTGGGTGAAATCCTGGTAGCCAGTGATAACCGATCTGCAGCTCAGCAATGTTTTTAGCAGAGCATTGTTTCATCACTACCTATTGTGTTTGCACATAAGCTGTAGTTATTTTAAACATTTGCCTTTTGATTACTACAGAGTACATTTACCCACCAGAGCTATTGTGTTTTGACTTCAGTGTGGAGCTAGTTGTTGCAGGGCTTGGCTTTTAAGTAAGGTAGCAATGCTTATTTACCATATACCATTAAAGCCACCCTGACCCAACTACAAGTGTACTAACACACAGACACTGCTATAAGACACTGGTCTGCAATAAAATGTAATGAGCTTCTGAAAATACTGTAATCCTGTCCTTTTATTACAATGAAAAAGCTCATAATCTAAACTACTTTTCCACACTTCAAAACAATAATAAAATCAAACCCTCAGAAATTTTGGAAAGGTATCTCTACTCTACTTAACCCCAGCAAACCAGATACCCCTACCCCAGACCCAAATGCTCCTGCCCAAGACTTGGCTACCCAATTTAACTCTTTTCATTGAATCCATTTCCAAATTAACACCACTACATTCTCCAAAACTCCCTTACCATCCCCAACCATCTCTACCCTACTGCTACTACTTCCTCATTCCCATCTACTAACTCCCATCCCTCCACTCCTCCTACTCCTACTTTCATCAGCTTCATCTGCCCCTAATCTCCCCTCTTCACTCCTTTTTTCTCATTTAAACCTATACCCACTTCTACTATAAAGAAATTCCTTATGAAACTGAAGCCATGCACCAATGCTCTGATAACATCCTTCTTACTTTCTTAGCAAAGCTGCTGACAATAAATAACCCTATTAGCATTTTAATCAACCGCTCTATCCAAGAATGTATAGTACCCCAAGTCTGGAAAAGGGTCTTTATCATACCTCTACATAAAAGGTGCAAAAAGGTGGCAACAACAATGTTACTAATTTCCCCATCTCTAAACTCCTAGAAAAGTGTATCCAACTACAACTCCTTCCACATCTCTTAGATAATCACCTACTAACTCCCACACATGGATTCAGACCACATCATAGCACTATCTCTCCTTCCTTGAAACTGTAAATAAAGCCCGCTACTCTGGCCAAATTATTTCTACCTACTACTTTCGATCTCTAAGGCCTTTGACACTCTCTCACAGCCTGCTACAAACTAAACTTTCTAAACTTAACCTATCTCCCTCCTCCTTGAACTGGTTTTCCAGCTACTTATCTAACAGATCTCAAGCAGTCAAATGGAAAAAGGCCACCTCCTCATTTCTAAATACTCCTACTGGGGTACCCTGGGCTCTATACTGAGTCCCTTCTCTTCAATATATTTATAAATGATTTTACTCTATCCCATTCTCAGATATCATCCAATATGCCCTCACTCCTAAAACTGACTCAAGATGCTTTTACAACAACTGAGCAATGGATGAAAAGGAATCACCTAGCACTCAATGCCTCTAAAACCAAATTAATGTTATTCACCCCCTCTAAGGCAACTTCTTTCAATATAAACACAGTCCACATCTCTAGACAAAATAATGTACCGCTGGAACTGGTGTCCGAGACCAAGTTACTTGGGGTCCAAATTGATAACCATCTCAAATTCAACTCCTACCTACAGTTAAATATCAAGAAAACCCATCAAAAACTAGGTATGCTTTCCCGACAAAATCATTACCTTACACCTGCTACCAAAATCACCCTCTCTACCTCATTTCTTATCCCCTCCCTTCTCTATGGAGCTCCACTTCTAACTAATCTACAGACATCTCTAAAACACAACTTTCCTCTTGCTACAACAAAATTGCCAAGTTCGCTACCAACCACAAGTCCTCCACCCACCACTGTTCCTCTCCAAAACTAAAATGGCTAGAGCTACCCAGTTATCTCACATATACTCAACTAAATCTTGCACATAAGCTCATTTTCAACCCTCCTTTGTCCCTCCCTTTCATCAGCCTTTAAAATGCACCTTCCTGCTAGAGTGTTAAGGTCCAATAATCAAAATCTATTAGAAGTATATAAACCAACTCGTCCCCCAGGCAAAAATCTTCTGTCTTATGGCCTTGCATGCCTTTGGAACTCCCTACCACCTTCCATTCCCCAACCATTTTATATTTAAAAGATCTCTTCACTCACATCTAGTATCCCAGTGGGAATGCTCTTGCTCCCACCCCACATAACTAACACTTGCAAATGCCATCTTCTTTCTTCCTCTGTTTCCTCCTGCAACTTTCCTAATTACCCACCCTAACTCATACATAGTATTATTCCTACAATAATCAGAAAGAATATACTAGGCCACACTTCCCAAGTATTGCTTCCCTAAGACGTTATTGCTTCTCAGTACTTTTGTGCATTGCTTCCTAATATGTTATTATCCCTCAATATTGTCATGAAATGCTTCCAAATTTGTTGTTATTTCTCAGTGCTTTTGTGCTAAATTTCCCTTTAACACTAATGTGCATACTGCTTTACTTCTGCGATGATTCAGGATTTCATTTGAAAGTTTTATTTTGCATTTTACAGCACAAACCCTAATACATATTTGTTAAAGCAGTCTCACAATGAAAATAGACTAACATTAAAACTTCTCTGCTCTTGAAACTCGCATGCATTGAAACAGCACTGAAACCCACTTTTCAGAGAAAATACATTTTGCCAATGGCAAATATTAACTCTGGGCTGTCTTCAAAATCATCGGCCCCTCGAACATAACATACACGTTGATACACCTTCCTGACTGTATTACATTATATTCCTTGTACAATGCAGTACAGTTGTTAGAGGGCATTTTAAATTTATTGTTTTGAACATTTTGCCAGTAAACAATAACAAAAAGCATCCACCAATGACAAAACTGCCCAATTCAGAATATTCCCATCATAAAAAGCCTACTCAAGTCCACCAGTATCAGTAAAAAATATACACAATCTCTGAAGTAGTAAACTCCACATTGAAAAAATTTGTAACTAATAAAGAGGTTGAAACACTTTATATGTCATTGTTTAATCTACATATAAAGTGCCTGTTACCCTTGAAGAATAAATTGCTTTTGTTGCATGCAATAAAAAAATGAAAAGCTAGTAATACCAAGAATAGGAATGGATAGCAAACTGTTAACAGGTTCATAGTTACTAGGTATCTTTGCCAAAAGACTGCAGCATCCACCCCTTTACACCACTATAGAGCATCAGCAATGCATTTACCTACTGTGGGAGTAGAACCCACAGCCTTCAGCATCTAAAGCAAGTACACTATCTGTTGTGCTATTAACAATGCAAGCAGACTACACACAAGCAGCACTAAACCTTTGCTCCCCTGCAGCTCTCAGCTCCTTGTAAAATCTACTCGACACTCAGCTGTATCTCTGAACTTTTCAGCACAAGAAATCTGGAAAAAGCCAAAATTTATTGGGGGGGGGGACAAGAGGCCAAAAACCAGGGACACATTTTAAACATTGCTTGTATAAAGTTTGAAAGTTGCTAGAATAAAATGCTGCGTTACCACCATACATTTCACTGCCACGTCTTGAACCCAGGGGACCCTGTGCAAAACAGTCAGAGCAACATACCACTACGCCAAATCAACTGTTTTGTGAAAGAGGAAGACTGAAACTCAAATAGCTACCATTTAGTAAATTCAGTTCACCATAGCAACTGATAGCAAAATAAGAAAAATTGTTTTTTTGTTTTTTTCTTTTGCAATCAGTTATTCATAGTTCTACCACAAAATTCAGACACACCAGATTCCAAAAGACTTGCTCTTAGTGTTAGTCTGCTTTATAGATATGCCTTGCACCAGTGTAGGTCACTTTAACTAAAAGCAAGTCTTTTGGAATCTGGTCCACTTTGTCGAAATAGTTTTACTGTATGGAAAGCGTTTCTTCTAAAGTAAAGCAGAGGGATGGGATTAGGGGGTTGGCAGTGAGCTACAGGTATCATGAATTAGGATCAGCAGAGGAGGTTCCTTTAAAGGATGACACCTCACAAGACTGGTTTACCGACATCTCAAAATCATACAATAGGCAAATGAAGCATGAGACTTTCAGACCTTGGTCTTGGCTGCACGGTAAAGCTTGTTTTCAGCTCATATATTTATTCTTTTGTGGTAAACTGCCAGACTGTACATAACTATTTGTTCTGTAAAATCAGAGAGAGGATAGTGGTGACTGGCAATCATATGTTGCATCGGTCCCATCACTGATTGCATGATACACTGGTACACTGCAGAAAAACAAATTAAACACAGCACAGTGACAGAGTAGCTAATTATCAATGCTTCTTCGTGATAGTAGTCTCGCACTGCATATAGGCAAAGTGCCACATACTTGACATATCTGGGCCTTGAGGCTGTATATAGTCAGCATACAATGGGAACTGCACAGCATATTATAGAGCTATGTTGAGACATTTTGCTATACGAACAAACCTTGCAAGCTTTAAGCAAAGTCGTAAAGCTAAGAACTGCATCTGAACTTTATTCTATAAGAACCCTTCCCTGTCTGTACTTGCATGCTTTATTCCTCCTGGATCACCACTGAAAAGATACTATGCCTTAGCCAATAACCAAATTCATAAAGAAAAGTAGCAACTAAATAAAATATTACAGCAGTTACTAGATATTATCAGACAAGAATATACGCCTCTCACACACACATGCATCTCCTCTAACAATGTGTGACACACACACACACACACACACACACACACACACACACACCTCTCTCTACCTTGTCCCATCTTCCTTCCGTTCGTTTCAGGTCCCGCTTGCTAAGTGTCCCATCTTCCTTCCGTTTCAGGTCCCGAATCATCCTGCTTGTAAAACCCGTCTGTGAGTTCCGCCACAAACCTCTAAATGACAGCGATGAAGTCAGCACGCCTGCGACTGGACTGTTCGGACTTCTGTCTTCTTAAAGAAGAACGTGAAAAAAAAAAACTTTTTGTAATTATCTAGCCAATTCCAGGGGCTGGCGCCCTTGAACACGTCCCCAAATTCCTGCAGCACTGCTAGGATTTCTCGAACCTGGGTAGGAGATAGCTGCTGGGACATTGCTATCCCTTCTACTGAGGTGTCAGCCCGACCCTCACTGAGGAGATCAGTCCCCAGATCTCCCTCAGACTCCTCCTACAATCCACTGCAAATGTTCAGCACAAGGTCCTCCCTATCATGGTAAGGTTTCATCATGTTAACATGGTATAATTTGTGCACCTGCCATCTGCCAGGCAGTTCCACCATGTAGTTAACATCACTTATCTTTCTTACCACCTTGTAGGGTCCCTCCCAAGCTGCTTGCAGCTTGTTGTGTCTGACAGGAATGAGAGCCATTACCTGTTGCCCCACAGCATACTCTCTAACTCGAGCATTCCTGTCATACCACACCTTTTTCTGTTGTTGGGCTTCTGCCAGGTTCTCCTGGATCAAGCCCATGAGTTCCCTGAGCCTTGGCCTGAGGTTTAGGACATATGCTACAACAGACTCCTTGTGAGAATCACATTCACCGTCCCACTCATCTCGAATTAAATCGAGAGGTTCCCTCACCCTATGCTCATACAGCAACTCAAAGGGTGAAAAACCTGTGTATTCCTGGGGAACCTCTGTGTAAGCAAACAACAGATGGGGCAAATATTTATCCCACTCCCTTTTAAACTGATCTGCAAATGCCCGTAGCATGGACTTGATTGTAGAGTTTAACCCCTCAACAAGACCATTAGTCGGGGGATGGTAGGGGTGGCCTTTATGTGCTTCACCCCACAGGACTTCCACAGGCAAGCCAGCAGGTCTGACATTAAATTAGCACCTCTGTGAGACAGTATTTCTTTTGGGAAACCTACCCTGCTGAAAATCTCTAACAAAGCATTTGCCACCTTCTCTGCCTCAATGGAGGACAAAGCCACTGCTTCAGAGTATCGTGTAGCATAATCTACTACCACTAGGATATACTTTTTCCCTGTGGAACTCAGGGTACTCAAAGGAACCACAATATCCATAGCTATACTCTGAAATGGCTCCGGAATCACAGGCAAAGGCATCAAAGGAGCTCTCACCTTGTCTCCTGCTTTGCCTACCTTTTGGCCCTGCTCACAGGTCCTGTAGTACCCTGTTACATCTCTGGAAATTCCAGGCTAATAGAAGTTCTGCATAATATGCCTCTTTGTACATTTTATGCCCATATGACCTGCAATGGGAATAACTGTGGTGGTGGTGCTGCGGTAGCGTTGTCGCCTCACAGTTAGACGCTGCACGTTCAATTCTCAGTTAGAGCGTCTTCTGTGTGTCGACATGCGTGAATGGGCGTTCCTTCACTGAAGGCTGTGCATTAGGCCCAGCAAGCCAGCGCGTAAAAATCTACTGCCAATCATTAGCGGACCGGAGTTCTGCTGTGGCGAACGCTAACAGGGAAAAGCCAAAAGACAGTTTATGACCTGCAATGGGAATATCATGGGCTATGGCTAGAAGTGCCAGACGGTAGGCTCTAGGCACTACCAACTGCTGTACTGTCTCACCTTCTAGCCCTCCCTCAGGGGTCCAGTCTCTGTATAGTAACCCTTTGTCCCAGTATACAGATTCCCCCTTTCCTTGAGAATCAGGTGCCTCCCTAGCAACCTACCTCAGGCCTTGCAATGTAGGGTCTGAGATCTGAGCCTGTCTTAGCCCTCTCTTTGTAACCCTTCCCAGCTCCCCTTCCACAGGAAGTCTGGCATCCTCTGACAGTGGTGCCTCACTGTCAGCCTGGTTACTACTACTCACCTCTACCTTTGCAGTCACTCTGTCCAAGGGACCATCAATACCCCCAATCAGCTGTGGTTCCTCTTCAGTTTCACTACTACAGAGTAGCCCCACCCTGAAGTAACCACCTCACCATTCCTGGCTGCAAGCATGCAGTCTGTCTGGGTCTCCCCCAGGCTACCAGACCCACATGCTTGTCTCCTAGCCTGACTGCGTGTAACTGCATAAGCACATGGTACTGCCTCATCCAAATCCTTCATTCTTAGGACATCTGCAGGATGGTAGTTTAGTACCCCATGTTGTCTCAAGACAACCTACTATTGGCATTTTGTCTTTCCCACTTATTGGCTCCCTCACCTTTGGTTCTCCACCTTGCCTCCGTGGATGCCTGTATGCCACATGGCCCCACTGGTTGCATTCAAAACATTTAATCATAGCTCCTGGATGTGTACCTGGACTAGTGGCTTCCCCTGCTACTGGCAGATTCTGTTGGGGCAGCATGTGCTGCCCAGCATGGGTTCCTTTAGACCCATGAGCAGTACTGGAGGTATCCTTCCTGGGCAGGGCTGCCCTACTTGCCAGGTATTGATCTCACTTCTTCAGCTAACCAGATACTTATGTCCTCAGGAAAAGTGCTAAGGGCTTGTTCCCTCACCAAAAGGTCTGCCAGCCCTTCAAAAGTGGTGACCTGACATCCACTCACCCACCTATGGATATAAGTGCTCAATTCAGCAACATATTCACACACACTTTCATCTGCCTTGCGACTATGCTCATGAACCTTTTTCCTATATGTTTCAGGTGTTAGCTTAAACAGTTCTAAAATACATTTCTTTACAGCAGTATAATCAAAACATGCAACGTCAGACATTTTAGCTAATGCAGTTACAGCTTTACCATGGAGTAAGGGGATCAGGAAGTGTAGCCAGAGCCCTTGGTCAACTTCATACTGTTTACATACCCTCTCAAACATATGAATGAAACTATCAAAATTATCCCCCTATTTAAATTGCGGAAGAAATTTACTGACCTTTTGTGCTCCTGAGGTCCAGTTACTCCCCTCCCTATTACTTCCATGACTATGGCAAAGAGTCATCATCTCCTTCTCATGCTGCCTCTGTTTCTCTTGTTCCTCAGCTTACAGATTTAACAGTTTCTCATTCTCCTCAGCCTGCAAACATCACAGTCTCTCATTTGCTTCTAATTCCACACACCTGGCCTCCAACTCAAGTCTCTTTACCTCCAGCTGGATTAATAAGTCCACTGTGGAAAGGTTGAGCTGTCCATTCTCTGAGAGAATTATATCTGCACTGCCAGTCTTATTGTCCTCCTGGTTGCTGTTTTCTGATGCAGCTATAACCAAGGCTGCAATCAGGTCTGCCTTAGTCAGGTTTCCATGCACCAGTCTCCTAGCCTGGCACATCCCCGCCAGCTGGCTTCTTGTCAGCTTTCCATACTCTTCTGCTGACATGCTGCCTGTTCACCCTGACTAACTAAGCTAATAAAAGAAATAAAACAATTGTGATGTGAACTCTGAGTATTCACTGCGTGACTGTTTTAGAGTACAAAACACCTTCAAAGCTCACTGTACACAAGCTACAGGATTCACTCTACCCACACCACTACAAGCCAATTAGTATTTGCCAACTAATTAATATGTGATGTAGATATCCCACCACTGCCACCAATCAATATGTGACGCTTGTGCCCTGGTCCAGCAATCAAGGAGCCTCAATCCTCACCACTAGCACCAGAGAGGGCATCTCATATAAAAGGAAATGATAACAAATACACACAGTAAAGTGCAATTTCCCTTAAGAGCACACAGAGATCACAGTCAGTTCAGGGCTGGTCACTCCCTTGCTCTCCAGGTCCCCAGTAAGACTCCCCACTGGCACAGCTATAGGGTCCAGATCTCAGCCTAGAGGGCAAGCTAAAATCTCCAGCACCCACTCTGTCCAGCAAGTGCTTTGTGTCCCTGCCCAAGTAGCTGACACACACACACACTTTGAGATAAGAGTTTACACAACCACACAGACACTTCTGGGGAATGGTGGCAGAGGTTCTCCAGCTGTGCACCTTTTTACCCAGACTATATGGTAGTACCAGCTGCTACCACCCACTAATAATTATCAGCTACTCAAAGGCCCTTAAAAGGGTGTCCAATTCTTACTGTGCAATATTATTATCCAATTGGTAGATGTGACTAAACAGGCAAAGCTTATTTGGAGTGACCTGGGCAGTAAACTCTATAAATATGCCATGTAATCTAGAGCTTAAACTATCTCTACACAAACCAGACACAGTTAAAAGGTTTTAAAATATTTAATAATAAATAATTAAAACCACACGTCAATACTTTCTACTACACAGTGCTAGACAAGAGAGTTCAGAGATCACACAGAAATACTTAAAATAGTACAGTTCTGACATCACAGAAAATCACTTAGTCTAAACTTTCAAATTCCTAGCTATTGCTACAAGAAAACACACTTCTAAAATAACTTATTTATAGAGCAAGGCAGAGTGCTGTGAGTTGGATAGTCAAGGCAAAATGCTTAATAATCTCTGGTTCTCACTGTTTAAATTGAAACTGCAGTTCTGATAAAACATTACATCATCTTTTACACTTTCCTGGTGTTCCCAGGCTGACAGAAACTGCATTTACATTCTTTTATACGTAGAGCAATAAAGGACATTCCATATGAAAACTCTGGTCATTAACTTTAGCCTTAAAACAATAGGCAGTAAGCCTTCATCTAGCCAGACTGGAGCCGACTTATAAACATCAAAGGCACTCATGAAATAATTTTAATTTCAAAGGACCAAGAAATGCTTGACTTAGCTTTCTTTACAGCAGATGGCAATGTTGCCACATTGTTTTAAGTTCAACATTTCACAGTATTTTCAAATGATAGAATTACGTACCAAATTCTATTTGACAAGGCTGGCAGCCTTCACCCATCTCTATCAGTTTTCACACAGGTTAACACAGAAGGTCTTTGGCTAATGAAGTTCATAGATGACTGCAAACTAGTAGCCATAATTGAAACTCCTAACGATGTGGACATTCTACAAAAGGGCCTCACTGAGACAGATGCCTGGTATTAAAGCCATGGCCTCAAGTTCAATGCCAAAAAGTGCATTGTCATCCACTTTGGAAAAACTCTGTACCCATGAGCTACCACATAGGTGGAAGTCTACTTAACACCTAATGTGTGATAAGACACCTTGGGACACAGATGAACAGTAGTCTCTCCTTTGATAATCACATCGCCACACTAGTCAGGAAATCCTTCTATGTGGCACACCTCATTACAAAAGGTTTTTCATCCAGGAAAAAAGAGGTCATTGTTCCCCTCTACTCATCACTCATTAGACCCATTATAGAGTACAACACCCCTTTCGGTATGTACCTCACAAGACATCTACAACAACTGGAAAGGCTGTAGAAATACCTCACAAAGAGGATTACTGGCCTCAAACAGATGCCCTATGCAGACTGTCTCAAAAAACTCCAGCTTTACTCAGTCGCATATCGCCTACTCAGAGGTGATCTCTGCCTAACATACAAAGCTATGTCAAACCCAGAACTGTTTTACATGCTCCACTTAAAGAAATCCCAGTCCCTCTGAGCTACATGCTCTAGGGACCTAAACCATGTCACCACAATAAACAGAACATGCTGTAGGGATAAATTCCTGTCCCAGAGACTTCCCATACTCTGGAACAAACTACCTATCTATATCAAACAAAGCTCCTCATTAGCACTCTTCAAGAAAAATCTTGATGATTGGATGGGAAATAGGAAATTCATCCCTGGGATCACCTCTGTGGCTCTGCTCGACAGGTGCACATGAAAATAATTTTCTTGGGTGGCAAAAGCCAGGGTACCTTTTTGGCTAGGTTTGTATACGCGCTAGGGCTGATAGCCTAGTACCTACCTATGAACCTAGGAACCTATATATGAATGAAAGAGACTGAAAGTTTGTTAGGGCAGATTTGCTTATTTTCTACAAATTTCATGAAATTTCATACTTTGTAATGCTCATTTACCCTTTTTTGCTTAAATGATGAATATTATATCCCACAGACTATTCTTGCCATTACAAGAAAAATTATTAAAGAAATTGGAAAAAATGCCTCAACTCCTCAGTTTGAAGAGTTTATGTGATGTCTGGAAAAGTAATTAACAAAGAGGCAGAAAAGAAAAAAACAACTAAGGACCAGCAGATCATTAATTCCAATCCATGGTCCAGGGTTCCTTGACCCTAGAAAAAGATTAAAATAAATAATGACCTAACTCTTAAATTGTCAGTGATTTAAGTTTGTTTATAGAAATCATCTACAAAAAGGGTATATTACTGCATGTATACTATTTCTGTCAGACATTCTTATAGCTATGGAAATAATATTTATTTGTGTGATTTTAATTATATGGTCTTCAAGACTTAGGTTACAAGCATTGATGCCACCAAAAATAAGAAGAATGAAAACAATGTATTTGCTTGAAGAAATTTGAATGTTATTCATTAAGATATTAGGAAGCTGTATTTTTCTTTTTGATTTTATAGCATTTTGTTATGATGAAATAAATCAACAAAAAAATTAAAAATATACTCTTTGCTGTTTTGCTTGTGAAACAAGGAAAAGTATAAGTGTTATGTGTGTCTGTGATAAAGGTCTTATACAGTTTAATGATCTACTGCCATTTTGGTGCAAATGCTGCTAATTTGAGACAGCTGGTTATTCATGGCAGGGTTTTATTAAATTAGAATACTTTATGTTGCTTTGCTGTAAGAGAAGGAAAATTGTCAGGTCATAGAGTTTTAATATTCATTGCCATGTGTGTGCTATTTAAGTGCAAATATTGCTAATCTGTTACGACTTACTTGTTGTAGTTTTTTTAATTACTTATACTTCTTGCCACAAGATAAGGAAATCATTAGTGTTGTAGGTGTCTGCTTGCTGCAGACCTCAGTATAAATGCTTTTCTGATTAGCTGTTTACTTTAAACCTGTAGTATTGCATTGTCCTGCACAGTGTATCCCACTTCTCTATTTGGCTGGACTGCTTTGAGTTGCACATAGCTCATACTGTTGCTAATTATATTTGACTTGCTTTTACCTGATTTTATCTTCTACATGTTCAAACAAGCTGTGGTATGAGCGAAAGTGAGGCGTCATGCACTCTGCAGTCACAAGTCATTTTTTAATGATGCAGCTTTCTGTGGTCCCTTACCTAACATTCTCTTAGCATATTTTGTTACCCACCTAGTTTTTGCATTTTTGCAAAAGGTTGCTGCTGATAGAACTATGAGACTAATTTCTGCACTGGTTTGCATGCTGATGGCGTTGTTGTTTATGATAGTTATGCTTGTTTTTCTGTTGTCTTTATTTTTGTTGCTTTGTAGAACTACACCACATAGTGATGTGTACAAAATCACATTAATCTAACCTTTGGTTACCTGTCTTAGACCATTAGGCTGCAACCTTGTACCAACAGCTATGATACTCATTCCTGCACATATCTGTTGCTGTCATGCTAGATTTTGTGGAACCCATGCCTCTAACGTGTAATTTCTTGCCATATAGTACAAAAATATTGTTAATGGTTGTCATGTTTCACTTTGACTGTTTATACCAAACTATTGTTGTTATATTTTGTAACTGTCAACTATATAGCTAAGCTAACATTGCTGTATTATATTAGTATTCTACCCAGAATGCACTGCACCTATCAATCTCATGTGTATTCCAGACATTGTAAGACCACAGTCTGCATATACTCTTTCTGTTGCCACCCTGCTTATATTAGATACCTTGAGGCAAGGTAGAAACCACCTCATGCTCATGGACAACCCCTTATTGTTACCAGAAGCAGAATACAGTTATGAGAGGTATAGATACATACTTTTATGAGAGGTCTAGATACATACTTGAACCTGAAGTGAACCTGTTGTGTCTTTCTTCTACCTAGGTTGTCAGTGCTCACTACATACCTACACCACCACATCACTCCCTTAACTTCAAACTTAACATAACCTGCACAATCCTCATTAGTCAATGTGTTATTGCAGCAAGATCTCAGCAGCACAATCTACTACTTCTTAGCAATCATCACCCAGCTGTTTCCATCACAACAGACAGTCACCAAAGCAGCAAACAGAAGCACCAAAGACACACAGAGTACAAAAATATCCTTCTCATAAGTGACCGAATACTGACATCCCACTCATTAAGGCCAAACAAATCTCTCAGGTGATAGAATTCACAATATCACCAAGTAACTTAAATCTATTCAGCCCAAATATTTATTTATTTATGTATATATGTATGCATTTATTTATTAGCATTTCTTTACCAGGAAAGTCCAACTGGGTCAGTAATAACTCCCCTTCAGTGGAGGCCTGGGGAGCAAAGCTCAATTTATAGTACTTCATGCTAAGCTATTAAACAGAGCACATAAACTACACAATTTATACGTTTGGTACACAAGGAAATGAGAATGGTAACAGACTCAGTACGTAACTAAAGTGCTACATATTCCTTCTCTGAAGTTTAAAGATGTAGCAACAGTGTACAAGATGTTTTATGATCAGTAAAGAGAGTAACACTGTAGGAAGCAAAGCCATAAGGGTCTCTGGCTGATCCAGTTTGCTGAAGACTGCAAATTCAATATTTCAGATAACACTGATATCCTCCAAGAGATTGAGACATGTGCACATTTTATTTTATTTATTTATTTTATTTTTCAGTTTGTTAACTGAACAGATGGATTGGTTGATAGAACATTTTCAGCCATGAACTGGGCACATCGGGTATTATTAGTCAGACATAACACTTAAAAATTTTATATACTAAAAGTCATTTACATGAAATCAGAAGTTAAAATTCTCAGCACAGGACAAATCTACAGATTCTGTTAACTATCATCTGCATTTTATGCAGGTTTGTACCAGAGTGGAAAGTTATAAAGTTGGGTATTTGCCCTAACTGGGTTGTTTTCAAAGGTAATATTGAAATTTTTAACAACTTAGGGCAAATACCCAGCTTTGTTTATAAAGCTGGGAAAAACTTTAAATTTTTGACTGAACATCTTATTATATCCAGGACATTGTCTTTGAAAGGAATGACTAGGTGTGGTCACTTTAACCAATGCCCATATGTGTTGAATCAAGATGAGGTACACATAGGGGGCAACACGAAGGGCATTTTATTGCAAAGAGGCAACTGTGATATAAAAGGGATTATTTATGTTGCTATTTGCCAAACATGTTTATATTATTACATTGGTAAAACATAGAGAAAAGTTCGTCTGAGGATATATCAACATTTGTATGCTATAGCTAAAGGTAATACTAACAATGCTCTTTTTAAATATTCATTAACCTGTCAAGGTTTCACAAAATTTATGTTTGGTATTCTTGAAGTGATTAAACACAACCCAAGAGGTGGTTGGTGGGAATTGAATGTGGATCTGAGGGAGTTTTATTGGATTGTTAAGTTAAATGCTTTAATAGAACCAGGATTAAATTACTATTTATCTTTACTGCCTGTATTAAAGAAAAAAGCATTAACATTTTATATGTTTTAACAACAGGGTATGTATTGTTTATCATATTTTTTAAAAGAAACAACACTTTTTATGTAGAAGGCAATATTTATTAATTATCTTTTCATTCAATTATTCAATTAACTGTATTCAATTAACTGTTTGTATAAAAGGGTTGACTTGTAGGGGAAGTTTGTTCTGATGAAGTCCCTGAAGGCTTGGGGAAGAATGCGCTTAACTAATAAATTGATGTAGCTATATTCTTGTATTTTGGTTTATAAGTGAGCTTATGGTGTGACAAGTACTCGTTTGGGCATTGAACTGTTTCTGGAGTTTCTAGCATTTGGATGTCCTTCAAACTGTTGCTTTTGGATCAGTTACTAGTAATGACTCATGCATAATCATCTTCTGCATAGATCACAAGATCATTAAATGTAAGTTTGTTGTGGTTATCATATGTCTGTTTATATGGTCCACTTGCACAGAGCTGTGAAACTACATTGCAGCATACATTAAAGGGTAGAGGCATTTCTACGTGATTCAAAGTCTAGAAGATCATTCACATATAGAATTATTTTCATGCAAAGGAGGTCAGATGTTAAATCTTTTATGAAGACAGAAAATAAAAGAAGCCTAGTACAGATCCCTGAGTTAAGGTTGTGTTTAGGGTGCCTTTAATGGACAGGGAGTTTTTTTGAAAAAAATATTCACATGTACTTGTAAGGTAACTTTGGAGTCACTGTAATGTAGACTTTCTGAAGCTCAATTTGCCAGGTTTACCAATAAGAAGGGAGAGATTTATGGTTTAAAAGGTTGTGGTCAAACCTTGAGTATACTGTCTGTTGCTGTTCATAAGGCAGTCAAAGTATTAAATGAGTTATGGAGCACACATTCTTCATCATAGAGGAGGCCATATCTGTTCATATGATCAAACAGTTGCTTATAGATTAGTTTTTGGAATATTTTTTTATGAGGCAAAAGTTGGCTATTGCCCTATAATCTTTACATTCCTTTATTTGGGAATAGAAGAAACTCCTAATTATTTCTTGGATTGCCTTGAAGAAGAAGTTCCTGTAATTATTAACAAACCACTGGCAGACATGGGCGGGATTTGTAGGGTATGTTGTATCAGTAATGATGCCTTTTGGCAGTTTTAATTCCTTACAAAATTCATTAGGCTTAGCAGGGATGTCTCTTGTCTTTTTCTAAGAAAGGAAGGCTTTGTTGAATGGATAGCTATTCCAGCTTTCTTTATAAAATGCAGGTAAATTTTGTATAGTTCATCATTTGTGGACTGTTGCTTCCACTCCTTCCAAGTTCTGTACCTTGATGCAAGTAGATTTATAACATCTGAAGTAAGACACAGACATGCTTGTTGTTTTAATCTTTCCATCACTGCTGATAAGATAGTATCCTTAGCTATGGTAAGCTTTTTGTATCCTATTTTATATAAAAAAACTAATCGTAGTTCAACTGCAAATAGAAGATGCTTCTACTTAACCCAACTAATTACTATAGACATGCCCTCCAGGTTCAGGAATATTGCTGTCCAGATCTACCTCTCATTTATAGGGACCACTTTAGCATATAAAACATCCCATTTGGAATGTATATATCCTGTCTTTTCATCCAGGTAGAATAAACACAATGTTTCTATTTAAAACATACATATAAGCTCTATGAGCTCCATAAGCTATATAGAGAGTCGAAAAGCTCTGCCATTATCATTCTATTCTTTCTTTTATAAATTACTACATTGGGATCTCTGCCAGACCTGCAAGATTCAAAATGACCATGTTCTACTTGACATTCTACATGTTCAAAAACTGGGGACACTACAATACCACTTTACGGACCTAAACCTACTCTGTAAAATGTACAAGACTTAATGTCAGGATAGGTGTCTCTCCCAAACGACACTCTACCTTTGGAATAAGCTGCCACTCCATCTCAAACAATGTGGTTATCCCATACTCTTTTGCAGGTGAAGGTGTGTCAAATTTGCTTCCAAATAACTTCCTTGGTGCTTTTACTCATGCCTGTAATTTCTTTTTGTGATTGTAAATACCAAGGTTGTACCTGAAATTAATCTAATAAGATTAGTGTGATACCTTGGTAAACAAATATAAGTAAAGCAAATAAAATAATTTGTCCCAATCCCATTCAATAAAAACACATCACACCGAATGACATTTGACAACCTTTATTAAACTTCCATAACATGGCTTTAACAGCCAGTATTATTAATTACAGCTGATTTAATCACAGCATAAATATCCCTGTAATGTTAATCAGGACAGCGTGACTTTACTCATCTTGACCCAGTAAGCAGCGTCCATACTTCTACACACTTACTTTAGTTATGAAGCAGCATCCAAAAACTCACTTCATATACCATTTATTGAATTACACATCCCACCAAGTCCTTTGCTTATGAAGCAGTGTCCAACAACTTACTTTGTATACCATTTATTGAATTACACATCCCACCTTATGAAGCAGCGTCTAACTCACTTCATATACCATTTATTGAATTACACACCCCACCAATCCTTTACTTATGAAGCAGCGTCCATCGACTCAATTCATATACCATTTATTGAATTACATACATTTATATTACATGATCGAAAAGTGAAATGTTCGAACACGTAATAATCCACCCCTAAATGTTGAAATGCTGTAATGTTGAATGGCAAAAAAACCCCATAAAAACACCTAAACAAACCATAAAAAGGCTCTAAGCAGGGGGACAAGCCCTCCTGCACTCCCGCTACTTAAATATACCAACTCCAAGATCACACTACAGTGTAGACAATGGAAAACTTCCATGTCTGCACTGTACAGAAACCTCCATTGAACCGTTTGACATTCCGATGGTTCGACATTTAGTGGTCGATTATTATGTGTTCGAACATTTCCTTGTTCGATCACGTAATATAGACCCAATTACACATCCACCAAGTTCTTTACTTATGAAGCAGCATCCAACAACTCACTTCATATACCATTTATTGAATTACCCCTCCAACCAAATAAGCAGCATCCTTACCTCCGCTCACTTATATTTACCACTTATTGCCTCCAGCTGCTCACTATCCTTCCCCAACTTATTGAAATGAACATCCAAACACCAGAGGAGGAACAGAAGAGGGAAAGTCTGTCCATCTTCTCCACCCTACCCGGACTGCTAAAATAACCACACCCCACCAATCCTCTAAAATGACAGGGAGGGAGGCCGGGCAGCAAGTTCACACCAAAATGTGATTCTTTACCCAGTTGGTCTTGCCTATGCCCCTTAAGCCCCTCCCCACCCCTTACTTCATTTCCTCCCAGTCAGCCCACCTTCTATTTAATCCTTTCATCCCCCCACCCTCTTACCTCTCACTGATATATTTATCTAACCCCTACCAAAGATGTCCCAGAACAAATTGGTTTGCTGCCAAACCTCATTTGTCCCAGTCCCCTTCAATAAAAACACATCACACCGAATGACATTTGACGACCTTTATTAAACTTCTATAACATGGCTTTGATAACCAATATTATTAATTACAGCTGAACATAGTACAGCTGATTTAATCACAGTATAAACATCCCTGTACTGTTAATCAGGAATGTGTAACTTTACTCATCCTGACCCAGTAAGCAGCGTCCATACCTCTACTCACTTACTTTAGTTATGAAGCAGCATCCAAAAACTCACTTCATGCACCATTTATTGAATTGCACATCCCACCAAGTCCTTTACTTATGAAGCAGCATACAATATCTCACTTCATATACCATTTACTGAATTACCCCTCCAACCAAGTAAGCAGCATCCTTACCTCCACTCATGTATATTTATTTATTTTACATTTGTTTACCGGGATAGTCAGACTGGATACATGTCCATTTTCAGCAGAGGCCCATGGAGAAAAGCTCCACATAGACAAAACATACATTGATTATACAAGAAGTTGAAAAAACAAACAAAACTCCACATAGGCAAAACATTAATTGTTTACACATGAAGTTAAGCAAAACCAATAGAATATATGAAAACAGAGTGATTATTTACATTATATACATTGGATATGTAGTATTCCCTAATAGTTCACTACAATGTTTACTACTTATTCAAGTTTACTACTTATTGCCTCGAGCTGCTCACTTTCCTTCCCCGACTTATTGAAATAAACATTCACAGACCAGAGGGGGAACAGAAGAGGGAAAACCTTACCCTCTTCTCCAGCCACCATTTTGAACAGGCTGTTCCACCTCACTCTTACCAAAATGTCCAACAACCTACCACTAAGCCAAACATCATTTGGTGTACCCATCCACTGTAGAACAAACTGGATCCCCGTCAAACAAATCCCTGTCATATAATTAGCAAAAAACACCAGTTGACTAAACAGTTAAAACAATCTAATATTTCTTCCTGACATACACCCCAGAAATTATACCCCCACCCAACACCTCCGATCACAGTTGTAACAAAAGCAAATTCCAATGAACCCCCTTCCCCTCCTTACAATGCTCTGTCCAAACCTTTCAATTAACCATAAAGGAGAACCCAAACACATACATCCTTCTGACTACCAGCACCCCAAATGCCACATCCAATCAAAGTAGCACTGGCCACTGAGCAACCCCTCTGCTTAACCTTACCACAAAAAGGTCAACCCAACTAACATGCCCCCTAAATCCAGTCCATAATAACCATATTGTGACTCCACCCCACCTTTGGACAATTCCAAACTCCCCCTAAACAACTCCATCTACCCCCTCTGCTCTGTCCTTAACTCACCTCAGCCTCACTTGCCTCCATACTACTCCCTACTGCAACAAGCCTGACATGGATTAATGAGCACCTAATGGTTGATCACCTGTACCATCTTTGTTCTCCACTCCAGCCAAGCAGCATCCATCACCTTCAGGTTACCAACTGATATGCCTCTACGCACATCCTTCTACGACCTCACTGCCCATCATTCCAGCTACTGACACAATGTCCACTGTGCACTCATCCCTCATTGATCTGTAAAAGAAAATAAACTGTTAATGCACTGCTATAAACCAAAATATCTTAACACTGAGTGCTATCAAGGGGAACCCACCGCCATATTCCCCCCATCAACTCTTTCCAATGTAATTAAGAGTTAGGGCTCCGCTTCTACTCTCCCCCCACTTTTTATATATATATATAGCCTGCTTAACCTTCCCAGTTGAAGTTGTTAATATGCCATAAGTCATTAGTATGTGTACCACATTCTGCTCATCTGCTCCCCCTTAGCTTGCAAGCAAAGACACAAGTGGAAAGCTCTAGAAACACACATACCTCTAAACCTCTTAGCCCAGGTAATGTGGACAAAGCCCATACTTCTCAACCTTATAGATAATAAGTGTTCACAATCCATAAATAAAAGAGGGGCTGAGGTATCCTCTGAATGGTCTAAAGCGAGAAACTCAAATGTTTGTCATTATTTTCTAATGTCAGTCATTAATGCTTTGCCACTAATTGCCAAAACCAGAACTGTATGAAAAACAAACTCAAATATGAAGCAAAATCTGAACATTCTATGAAAATCTATACAGTTGAAAGTTATGACAACGCCTCAATATAAGGACAGCTTTTAAGCCCTCCCACTTATTTACCCACCTTTTCCTTCAACTTGCTCTTTGTAACATTTAAGTTTCTTAGGGAGTATGAATGCCAAAACACAAATGGTTGAACCCACTTTTTGAATGTAACTCTCCCTGAATTGCCTTAAGCCCACCATGTTATGCAAATGGCCCAAAACATCTATCAGAAACCCCAAAGATGCTGCAGCCATGTCACAATTGAATGATATGTACGTATCCACAACTGTTATCCTCTGACACCTCAGGGCACCAACTGAATTATTGTCTGTCCTTATTTTCTAACTGGGGTCTATATCATAACATCGAAGTTTCAGAACTTTGAATGTTATAATATCGATCCCAAAACCTCGAAGACTGACAACAGCGAAGCCGCAGAACATCAAATTCTTTCCCAGGGAAAGAATTTGGTGGGCCGTTTCCATGGCTTCACTATTTCCTCCACTGTGGTGTGATCTCAGAGTTGTTATATTTAAGTAGGGGTGTGTGGGGGTGAAGTCCCTCACATTAGAAATAGGTTGTAGTGTTTGTGTGTTTCGTGTTTTGTGCTGGAACAGAGATTTTATTTTCCCAGGGAAAAAAATTGCTGTTCTCAGTCTTTGGGGTTTTTAACTTTCATGGTTTTGGGTACAATATTATAACATTCTAAGTTTTGCAACTTCGATGTTATGATATAGACCCTCTAACTGCTGTCCTTGAGGAATTGCCATTAGTTGCCATTAGCTGCCAGAAATCCACTATCCACAATATATCAACAGCACCAAAGTGTGGAAAAATCTAGCCAATTCTGTAAATCTGTACAGTTAAGAGGCATGCAAAGAGCCTCCACACCTCCCTTCTGTGCTGTTACAACTTCACACGCAATTAACCAGGCACACAAAAATGGGCCTGTGTAACTTTTGCCAATTCCCTCTTTAATGAACTACTTCACCTTCCTATAAACCATCCAACCATGAAAAGTGCCCAAGATAGAAACCTAACCCTGAACTTACTGCAAAAACTTGTACCAATAAAACTATGCCACATGCTAACTCCTTTGATAGTTTGGGGTAAAGGTATGCCCTGAGAACAACCCACTGTAGACTACAAATGCCCTGCATGGATGCCCTATACTGCTAAAGTTACTCACAGGAATCTAACAAAGCCTTAAACTCTCCATCAAACAAAGACCAATCACAACTGATGCAGGACAAAACCCAGCTAGTTAAAACCATTGGGGGACAATTCCATACATTTCTACGCAGGAGATGTTGAACTGGACCTGGCGTTGTCACCAAATATATTACCAGAATGTCCTCGCAATCTGTCAGGTACTACTAAGACTGACACCTTTTCTGATTCTGGGAGAATGTAACTTGTCAATAAGGAAGTTTATGCTCTTAATCATTGCCATTATTAATAATTCACTACCATTCCACCACAGACACCAGCTTTAGGAGGGACTAAAGGAGTCAGAGCTGAAATTTCAGTCAAAGTCAGGGACATCCTTGATCATCTAGTATAACACCAGTGGCCAAATCAAGAACAATTAAAAAGTATGACTCCATAGGTGAGTAATGCTTCTACAACTTCCTTCTAATGGTTACTAAATAAAAGTGTACCCCTACGCTGTATCTGTAGCTTATATGTACTTATGTCCTGCTAGTGTACCCTTTTCTTACTGTAGACTACTGGGGTACCTACTGTGTGGTTAGAAGATAACTGTGATTTTTAGAACTGCAAGAATTTAATAGATTATGGGGAATGCTAACATTGCCTTTTCCTGGAAAGTAATTCCTCTTTTTCAAGGTATAGCGCTTTCTGAGCTTCTGTATGTAAGTGGCAAGGGAACAGAGCTCCCCTCCGAGAGTGCAAAGGCATTTGGATTATCTTTGGTTTGTGATTGTGGTACTGAATAAAAAGGGGCCAAGGACCAGATTCCTTACTTCATTAATAAATAAAAAATAAATAAGTGAATAATGTTGATTATTCAATAGGGAATATTTTTCTTTTGATCATGATTGAATATATTTGTTTTTTAATGATGATTGAATTTATGATAAACATGATGTTAAGAAACATTGCTTAATATACATTGGATTACCAAAATGGGAGTGAATGCAAAGGATAAGCCATTAATACAATATTAACTAAATTGATGGCATTAGTTTTGGATATACGAAGCAAACTGCCCCTCATTACAAGTGACCTTGAAAAGCCACCAATAAAGCATGACTACTAGGTGACACAGGTTAGCAGTAGCAAGACTTTACTGAATGGTATGAAGTCTGAATCAGAAAAAGCCATCAGTAATGCACGCCAACAACAAACCCTTCCAACTGAGCACCAGATCAGCCTGTCAAGCACCATGCATCCAGGACCAACAGCCAGTCATATATATGTATATATATTTTTATTTATATCGGTCACCCCATACCAGACGCTCTTTGTTTTTTTTTGTTTTTGGAATAATCATCTGTGCTCCAAGGCACGTCTCACCCTCCCCCAACAGCTACATCGCACATGAGTGGAAGCAGCTGTTACTCACAGGTACCTCAAAGCCCATGAAATTACTACTGAGCCGGCCACTACAAAACCAATACCAGGAGTCAGCATTTCACCACTGCAAGCCTTCCCAGCCCACTGGCAGAGCACTGTATCTGTTATAAAAAGTCTGCACAACATTCCAGTGTACCAGACCTGCCCTGCTACACAAGCACAAATGTCTGTGGAAGACAGGACCCATGGCAAGTACCCACACTGTCCCAATAAATCCAGCCACAGAAAGCCGGGCAACACTACACCCACACCACCAACAGACCAGCTGAGGGGGAAAACCACCACAATCCTGTATAATAGCTGTGTAAGCTGTACTGTGACTAAGCAACACTAATGACAAAACCAGGAGGAGAGCCATCCCAATGCCAACAGTAATAATCAAGCACCACCATGCCCAACTTTGAACCAAACAAAAACAGCACAATCAAAATCAAGTAATAACCACAATCCTGCACAACAACCACAGCAGCTGCAATAACGACCATTGTTCCCCTTGATTCATCCCTCCACCTCCCCTTCTACTCTGGAACTGCACCCATGGGGAAAAAGACCAATGAGCCATCACACAAGACAAGCGCTTCAACCCTCACCCCCCCCCATGACAGCAATGCCTCAGACAATTAAACAGATAAGGAACAACACTGCACCTTATATCTGAAGCTGTGCATTCAACAATAAGGCGATGTGAGTAATATCTAATCCCAGCCTTAGCTCTATATATGTACCTATTGAAAAAATGGACACGAGTGGTCAGCTTGCAAGATTTAACGTACAAGACCACAACTACAACATATATTGTACTGGGTAAGAGGAAAGTGTAGAAAGAAGAACAAACCTCCTTTACTCCTCGTACACTTATTGAGCTTTTCTTCTCACTGGTTACCATTATTTTGTTTGGTGCTAGATTTGTTGCATGGGAACTGTCACAATGGTCAACTCCCAATACTGCCACCCCACTCCCAGGTGGTGAACACTGAGAGCAGCAACCTCCCACTCCGCTGCTTCAACCCCTCCCTTTCTGCGATGATGGGCAGAGCAGAATCAGAATACCAACACTAGGACAAAACATTCGCATCACCGGACAATCGCTGAAAGAGCAGCCTGAAAGAATAGTCAAAAGGCAACCAGGAAAACCACTCAAAATGAACCTCTCATACCAGAGAATGGGTCTCCATACAAGCACTACACCAGCTCTGACTACAAAGGAGATCCTCCATCAATCTTGGAGTTTCACAGTAAATCACTCTCTAGCTGAACTGTGCCCTCTCTAACAGTAACCAAAAGCAAGCAGCCCCAGTCCCCACAGTCTGCCCAGCTCTGCAACATAAAAAAAAAATAAATAAATAAATTATATATAATTTTTAAACCAACCACCTGTCTCCTGCAATCAAAAACCCACCAGTAACCTGAGGGCTACCTGTTCCACAAGGATACCTACAGGTTGTCTCGGACATATATTTGCCTTAGCAAGTTCACGCTAAAATGTGATTCTTTACCCAGCTGGTCTTGCCTAAGCCCCTTAAGCCTCTCACTACCCCTTATCTCATTTCCTCCCAATCACAGCCCTCCTTCCATTTAACCCTTTCATCCCCCCACCCTCTCACCTCTCACTGATGTATTTGTCTAACTCCTACCAAAGATGTACCTGTTTATATTAGTTTGTTGCCAAACCTTATATGCATATATATATATGGATCTCCTTTATATATATACACTAATATAGACCGATATACAAAAAATACCGACAACGTAAAACACCGAAAACCATTACACCAACACACTACACGTATATATATACAGTATACTATATATACATATCCACTATAGTCCCTATATATATATACCTGCACTTATATATATATATATATATATATATATATATATATATATATATATATATATATATATATATATATATATATATATATGTATATATATATATATATATATATATATATATATATATATATATGTCGGGCATATATAGGTATATATATATATAGATATAGATATATGTAGATGAATGTATGGAAAACAAACTAGCCACACATACTAAGGATTCTGGTCTGGTATCAAAGGATAATATTATGTGTCTGAATATGGTTTCATTAGAACGTATTTTAGACTCTTACTACAATTAGGCCAGCTAGTAAAAAAACATTTCACTATTATGTTGTAATTCTGTACGTTGACTAATAAAATAAAGGCAGAAGGAACATGAGCTTACAAATTACTAGTGTATGTTAAGGGAACCCACACAGAAGTGAGCCCTCTTAGTGGATAATATGATAGCATGTCAAAACAGACCTATTCATAGAAAAATAAAACAGGATCCTGTTATTAATTTATATATTGTGTTTCAGAGTATTCCTCCAGGGAACTAAATATATTAAAAGTCTCTGTTTATGTAGAGTTTAACATAATATGTTTCCAACGGTTATACTACAGATGGGAAAACTCATCAATAATATCCCCTCATATAGTACCTAAAATCTTAGTTACTCCTGAGGTTAGGATATAACACTTTCTCTCTCTCTCTCTCTCACTCTCTCTCAGTTCTGTCTGTGCCTTCAGCACACTGGGCAAGGAGCGCTCTCTATAAATTGTTGTTTCTGTAGCGGTTATAGTTTTTATGGGGTTGGGTTACTATCCCAGCACCCAACTCTCCTCCCATGTTTGCACATGAGGTCGGGCACACCACACTCACACACACACACTCATACATATGGCCAATTTAGTATGTCCAATCCACCTACTGCATGGCCTTGGAATGTGGCAGGAAACCGGAGCACCTAGAGGAAACCCATGCAAGCACAGAGAAGACATGCAGACTCCACACAGAAGGCATCCCACCTAAGAATCGAACTGGGGATAACAATATGCAGATAATATCTTTGAACTGATATTCTGGGGAAGAACTGTTATTCTTAGACATATTCTAATACATCTATTGTGGGGGAATGTTTAGTCTTCTTTAAAAGTAAGAGCAAGAGAGCCCATTTTGAAGCTGAAAAGAAACATCTACAAATATGTAAGCAAAGTGTTAATTTTCTTTTTTTTTTTTTTTTTTTTTTTGTTAATTTCATTTGCTGATTGTGATCATTAAATTAGATGCAATTCTTTTTTTCAGTGGAGGCCAGGGGAAAATCTCTAACAATATTATATTATTATAAAATAAGTTTTAAGTAAAAAAAATAGTTGGGTAGTATGTAACCCTGAAGATAAGAAAATTGTTTTTATCAGCTATGCAAGCTTAAGTATGTAGCACTGTAAAACAGATCATTGTTTCTAAGGACAATTATGAAAGAATATAATGAAAATATATATAAATAATATGCATATCTTTATACATATAAAACGGTGGAAAATGTGTCATGCAGAAATAAATTAGTATACTTTTTCAAGTGATGAGTAAGAATAGGCAGACTGAATCAGAATTAGTATGGTATATGCAGAGATGGCAATGCTGATTTTATAAATGTTTAAATTTAGTACTGGAAAAGAGGCGAATTTTAAGAGATATTTTTATAATGTTTAAATTTAGTACTGGTGAAGAGTTGGATTTTAAGAGGTATTTTGACTGGAGAAAATGTGAAATGTATTTAGTGTGACAGTACTAAAGCAACTTCTCTGATTTCAAAATGCTGGATCGGAAGCTAATGAGATTTCTAATCTGAATCTGAATTGATAAAATCACTATACATTAAGATGATGATACTTCAGCCTTTACAAATACCAGAAAAATATTAACCTTAATTTGAGAAAATCAATGAAGAATTTGAATAAATATAACCTAGAGAAATTGCACCTGATATGGTTTTCTTAGAAGTTGAGAGTGCAAAAATATAATACCATCTGATCCAGGTTAAGAAAAAGTTTGGTGTAATATAATATATATGATGGTATTTGGTATATGATATATGATAAATCTAAACAAACAAAAAAATCTTAAAAAGAAGTCCCCTTTGATCAACAGAGAGATAGCATCAGACATTCAAGCTCTATTTGTCATTGAACTGGCAGTTAGCCTTTGGAAAAATGATAATTATAATATCCATACTATGTTTATAAAGGAAAACATTGCTAGCATTTCCAGTTGCAAGTATTCAAAACAGTTATTCCGTCACTAAACAAAAGTGCTGAATTTCTGTATGTTTCTCTGAACATACTACTGAGCTTACTAGATCTTATAGATAATCTATACACATAAGAAGGATGATGCACAGAGGAAGTTTTAATATATATGTACATGGATACAGAAAATGTACAGAACCCAAGCCTTAAACAGAGGTTTCCAATCTGAGTCAGCTGAATGCTATCATCTTAAACTCAAATCGAATCATTTCTGCTCATTCGCCAAAATTAGTAACTATTAACTGTGCTGCTGTAGAAAGGTATTTACACCAATAATGCATTGCAGATAAAGCCACCAGTATGGTATTTAGATAATTGTAGAGAAATTTCTATTTAAGGAGTAAACTAAAACATTTCAGAGCTTTACCTGAAAGGCTCATCCAGACTCTACTACACTTTGCTGTGAAGGAAAGGTTAGTTAGCTGTTATTTTTTGCATTTCTGTATTGCCTTTCTATATTTTGAATACTGTAGTTTGTTTTCTTTACCTTGTGTTTTGCTTGCATTCTGTTTTAACAGCATATTAAAACTTCAAAAGAGACCACAGCTCTCTCTATTCTGAGTCAGGCAGAATTTTTTCCCTCCCTCCCACCCATTTAAGTTGTCTTGTTAAATACCACTGTCTTTCTTATGTTAATCTGACCATATATCTCATTTCTCTCTACTTTCACTGGCTTATGTGAGTAATCACAAAACCATCACTTTTGAAATCCCACCCCTTCAATTATTTAAATTTATTGGCCATCCTACAGTATTTCATAGTACCAAAATACAAAAGTAACCACCCCTTTCAGTCCATCTTTCTGTTTTAAAAATAGTAACTCTCCACTAAACCTTAACTTTTAAACAGGTAAAACTCAAGTTACCTACTTTCATATCTAACTTCTCTAGTGCACACTGCAGAGTGCATTCTTTTCAATCTTACCTTTAAGCATCCCTGTTACTAGCACTTTCTCTAATACCTAAAAGATCATCTCTACTTGACTCCAAGTAGACTTTTCTCTATCTGTTAAACCTAGCACTTGCTCCTTCAGTACTTATTACCTTGATACGGCACTCTTATATATAGCACCCAAAAGGCAAACCCCATTTCTCGGTCACCCACATCCCCGGAATCTCTTTTAAAGTTTTTTGTCTAGTCCTTCTAGCATGTCGAGGATCAGTTGCTAGTGTCCTCTCCTGCTCAGCTGGTGAACCTGGGAATATTGAGGCAATGTTACAATTGCCTCATGTACACAGACAACCCTCTCCTCCTCCCACAAAACACTATACGGCCAAACTGGAGGCTGAGCTCTCTCAACATAGGACTGGCAAGACCAGTCAGGAGGAGAAGGTTACCACACACACTATAGACCCAGTCTCATATAGTACCATCACAACCTCAAATCATACACATAAACACACAAAGACATACTCTGCGGCTTCATCACTCAAAATCTACCAAAACAGCAGAGGCCACCAAAGCAGACACCCAAACAACCACCACCTCAGAACACAACACCTGCAACACATAGACCTCACAGTCAGAGTGTCAAACAGTCACAGCCCTTAAGGCCAAACACAATGCCAGACACACTAGTCATTGATGACTCCATAGTCAGACACACACCAGACTGAGTAAGGAGAAGGTCACAGTAAGCTGCCTGTCAGAATCCGCCACATAGCATAGTTACTCAGGTCTCTCAAACAGGTACACAACATGACTCAGTCATTGTCCACGCTGGTGTAAACGACCTGAGACTACATGAAAAGAGACATTGAGGAGCTCTCTGATTATGTAGCCCAGGCAGGTATGACCCTGACCTTGAGCAGTATCCTACCTTCACCAAGAATGATGCCACAATACAGAGATAAGATGATCAGCTTTAACAATTGGCTTAAACTCTGGTGTCATTCAAAGGGGATCCAATGTCTGTCTGCCTGGGATGACATGCTGGACAAGCCATGCTGCTTCTCAAGGTAAGCTTGCACCTGTCACCCTGGGATTCGGATATTGGCAAAGGCTCTTGCCACCCCATAGTGCCTTTTTAGGCAAGGCTCAAATTCTAAACCTACCACCCTAGAACACAAAAAGGAAAAAACTAAGGGTAATGCTGCTCAATGCCAGAAGTCTAAATAGGCCCTTCTCAGTATGGAGAACATCGATGTCTGTGCAGTGACAGAAACCTGGTTCAAGGCTCCCAGCACTATCAGGTTTTACCTCTTATCATGCTGCTCCGGACAATACCAAGAAAGGGGGTATCCATATTCATCAAGGACACCCACACCTCAAGACTCATGATGCATCGGAGACCATCCAGGTGCAATTAACCATAGGCAAGACTGCTCTGCAAATTGTAGCATGTTACAGGCCACCCTCACAAACTCAGGAACCTCACATGGCCTTCCTGAAAACACTAGAGGGATAAATGTATCACCAAACACCATCATACTAGGTGACTTCAATTACCCTAATATAGACTGGGAACACTACTCAAGCCCAAACACCCTAGCCCAAAAGTTCCTGGAATTCATAAACTCAAATGCCATGGAACAACTAGTCACCATCCCCACAAGAGGAGAAAACATACTTGATCTCATCATCACGAACATGGGAGCACAATGTTCAACACCGAAGTATACCCTCACTGGTGAGATCATATCACAAACTAATCTCGCTGGAGGTCCTCATCCCACCCCACCTGAAATAAAAGACCACAGTAAAGAACTTCTCGAAGCCGACTTCACACTTCTAAAGACTAGTGTGGTCTCCTTTAAGGAAACAGTACTCAAGCCGCTGAATCACTTACAAATGCCTTCTACCAGCACCTGCAGGACTGCATGGATAAGGCAATCCCAAGCAAAACAAAGACTCTTTGTACAGTCTGGTGGACCCCAGCCATAAACAAACTCTACAACAAAAGGAGGAAGCTACTACAAGATAGAGCAAAATCCTTAAAAGGTAAGACACCCTTGATCACTATAAGTAAAAACTAAGAGCTCTCATAAAATCATCCAAAGCAAATTTTGAGAGAAAAATAGCTAAAGACTCAAAAGACAATCATAAGGCCTTCTTTAGCTATGTTAGAAACCTGGGAGGAAACTCCCAGATATGCTCAGAACTAGTTCAAAATGATGTGAAGATTACTGATCCTACAGACATTGCCAACATACTGGCTGACAGGTTCAGTGCAAACTTCCCTCCCCAAAGGAGAGATATCTATACCAGCGGTGCAGCCCCCAAACATCTCCAAAGTGAGAACTGCTCTCTCCAAAGCAAAAACACAGCATCCATGGGACCTGATGGTGTCCCCGGCTGTGTGCTCCCTCAACAAGGAATTAAACCCACAGCTAGGACAGCTGTTTAATCATAGTCTTACCTCTCTGCAACTGTGGTCCCACTTCACAAAGGTGGTGCCTCCACCGACCCTGGAAATTACCGCCCATTAGCCTGACAACCCTTATCTGCAAAGCCATGGAGAGGATCATAATGGCCCTCATAAATAAAGACATAGGGAATTTGTAGACTTTGGATCCATCCCAGTTTGGCTTTGTCAAAGGCAGATCATGCCTTCTAAACTTGGTTGACTTTTTAAACAGTCACCAAAGCCATTGATGAGGGAAAGGCAGTCCATACAGCCTACCTCGATCTGGCGAAGGCCTTGATACAATAGTATCATTGAAAAACTCATCAGCTTAAATGTTAACCCATACATCACAAGATGGGTTGCAAACTGGCTGAGTGACAGAAACCACAGGGTCAGAGTTGCTGGCGCCATGTCAGACTCAAAGCCTGTCACAAGTGGTGTACCACAGGGCTCAGTCCTGGGCCCACTCTTGTTTGGCATCTACTTTTCCGTACAAGCAAACACAGGAGGGTTATGGCTGACAAAGTTTGCAGATGACTGCAAACTGAAGCCATAGTAGAAAACACATCTGACACAGATATCCTTCAGAAGGGTCTCACAGAAATGGATAACTGGTGCCAGAGCCATGGCCTAAAGTTAAATGCCAAAAATGCATAGTCATAAAACAAGGTTACCCCTAGCTACCAAATAGGTGGCAATCCACTGAGCACAGAAGAAGTTATCAGGGACCTGGGGACCCAGGTTGATAGAAGTCTGTCATTCGACACCCATGTAGCTAAAGTAGTTAGGAAGACCTTCTACATTGCCCACCTTATCATGAAGGGATTCACATCTAGATCAACATAGTCTCCCTATACTCATCACTCATCAGACCAATGATCGAGTACAATGCCCCATTCGGAATGTATCTGACCCGACACTTGCAGCAGCTGGAGAGGCCACAAAATATCCTCACCAAAAGGATAAAGGGTCTCAAACATCTGTCCTATGCTGCCCGACTGAAAGAACTCCAGCTCTATTCAGTCGCCACGCTTTGCTCAGAGGTGACCTTTGCCTAACATACAAGGCCATGTCAAACCCAGATTTGATGAATATGCTTCACCTCAAAAATCTAGATCCGTCAGAGCCACAAGGCGGAGACTTAAACCTCTATTAATAGGACGTGCTGGAGGGATAGATTCATCACCCAAAGACTCCTATGCTGTGGAATAAAATCCCGGTATATGTGAGGCAGAGCACCTCGCTGGCCTTGTTCAAGAGAAATCTTGACCAATGGATGGGAGATCGCAGATATACCCCAGGGATTACCTCAGTGTCACTGCTCGACAGAGGCACAGCAAAATAATGGGTATAGTTCCCCATACTAAAGGGGTGGCGTAAAACTATGGGCTAGGCTTGTAAATGCCCTCGGGCAGATAGCCTAGTATGAACCTATGAACCCAAGTATTATAATTATCAGAGTTAAATACAAGTAACTGTTCAGGCAAATTATAATTTAGTAATATTTTGACATGAAAAGGTAGAGCTGATTATTTTTAAAATTAAAGGAAACATTCAATGTTTATTGCATAAAAGAATACCATTTTAATGAGAAAATAAGTTACAACTAATATAGGAAATACCCCATTTAGAGCTCCAGTACATCTACAGTCACTGCAAAAGAAAAACATATAAATAACATTATTACTAACACTTATAAATAATACATTTATGTACTGTATATGCTCCAATGGATTTGAAATGCACTGGAGAGTTGAAATTATTATTTGGGTTATACCAAAAGACCTGACATGAGAAACTGAAAAATGTCAACATTTTAAAATGAAAGAATGGGACTTCTAGGAATTGCAAATTCTCCATTTGACATAAATGATCACTACCATTGTTTAGATGTGAATAAATATGTCAAGTGCTATGTTATATCTTACTTTATTTGCACCAAAATTCTGAATGGAAACATTGGAGAATTGTGTAACTAGGTACTCATACCTGGAAAATTCAAAGAAGGTAAATACTCCCCTCAGACCTGTGTCTACTAAGTCCCAAATTGCTTTATCTTGCAGAATACCATTTTAAGCAAGGTATAGAAATCTTGCAGTTAATAAAGAAACAGAGGTGTGATGGGGTGCAAACTCCCATGTAAGAGTTTGCCCTCTTCAAAAAGTATGTTTAATGTGCAACATTGAATGTTGTATTTCATTATTTCTCATGAAGTGTACTTAACTGTTCATACATTTAAGACTCGCAGTATTGGGTGCCAACCTTCCAGTAAGACACCAGTGAGGGTACTGGGTAAAGTAATATGCTTGTTAGTTTTTTAGTTTATATTTGAAATTCTATAAATGTATACTATCCCCAGTGATTTTTTTTTCTCAAAAAATAGTAGAAGTAATACTTTCTTAGCTTAAAATTCTAAGTGTATTCTGTGACATATATAGCTGAAAGAGAATATCTCAAGAAATCGGTTGAGATCAAAGAACTCACACTGTAAATTATTACCTTACTTTGAGATGTGTTATACAATGCACACAGAATTTATAAGACATGACACCTTGATGCACTGATCATAACTGAGGAAGTGACTCAAAACACTCAAGAGACAGAACAGGAAGTATCAGAAGGGAAAAAAAACTGTCTACCAGCCCATCCTGATATTCTTATGAGAGAGTTATTTGTATTCAGCTATTTTTCTTCCTTTGCATATGATTCCTCATTAACTATTGTTTAAATGCTTTTGAATTTTTGAGGTGCTTTTCTCCCTGGGCCCCCACTGAATTTGGGTCATTGGCTCAGCTGGACTTTTTTGGTTGCCAGAGAACAGACAAATAAAATAAATAAATCATCACTGATTCTTCTGAATGCCTTGTGGTGGCAGTCAGGACTTCATTGGTAGATGTACATAGGATAGTTGTTAAGTGTTGTCTCTAGTGACACACAGTGCTTGTTTTACAATGAAAGAATCTTATACTATTCAAAAGAAAAACAACCCAAACTGAGTACAGTGACAGGATATCCAGTTTGGAGAATTATGATTACTAAACACACTCATTTCAGGGAACATTTCAAAGTTGCTGATAGAAAGTGTGACGTACAAGAGAGTAAAATTCCAAAGTAATGAACTTTTAAATTGACTTTTCAGGTGTTAACAAAAAATATTATCAGTGTATTTCCAGGAGCAAATCTACAGCCCAAAGGCTAAGAATGAACTATGTGCATTGTTTTTTAAAAATACGTTTCAGTTCTTGATATTTTTTGATAAAAAGAAAATTGTATATTTTATCTTAAATCAGACTCATTACACAACTATAGAGCAGATTATGTTCTAAACTGTTTTGAAGCAGAAATTTTCAGTCTACCTGTGAGACATAATATGGCAATGCTGTTATGATTATGACTTTCTTTTTTAGAGGTCATGAAAATTACATTGAGAAATGTCTTCCTCTTGTTAAATTATTGATTGAGAGGTATGTTTATGTTTTGACAATGTTGCATTCGTATGTGTCATGTATGTATTGTGCTAACTTTCTATTTGATTCTGGACAATGCTGTTTGAAGTCCTCAGACAGTTTAGAAAATAAGTAAGTTTGTCTAAGAGCATGTCAGCATTAGGACTTGTTTTACATGCTGACAGGTTAAAGTAAATTAGTTGTAGTTGCTCCAAAATGTCTACTGAATTCATAAAGAAAAAACAACACACCTTTTAAGAAATTTAGCATATGGGCCACAAAACCTCATTGTACTCCCTGAATGGTACTTTGGGGAGGGGATAGCAATGGGATTTGAATGTATGAAGCTGTGCACAAATGAGATCATAAATGTCATAATATAAGGAATTATAGATACTTTAAAACTCAATATTATACAAATAAAGGAGCAAATTCCAAAAGGAAGCTTTGTACACAGGGCAACATGACAAGTATCCTTGGTGCAAGTACAACATAGGCGATACCATAAAAGTAAGCAGTAGGTGTATATGATAATGTGGAATTGTATAATATAATGCAACTTCCATGGACCTATTCCTGATTCCAAAACACAGCGATTGAGTCATACAGAAATAAATGTTGATGAAATCAAATAGTAGGGCATTATGACCAAAGAAATGTATGATGCAAGGCATTTACATTTGGTGGAGGGAACATATATATATATATATATATATATATATATATATATATATATATATATATATATTTCCATATTATTCTTCAGAAATCACAGCATAACTAGATAATTCAACACCTCGATGATGAGATGCAGCAGATGGGGATACTACAGGTCATGACTGAGGGGGTCTACATCACTTTGTTGAATGCTTTATTCAGGGAATCACTATTTATCAAACTCACTTAAGTGAAAGCTCATTTAAGCAAATGATCATTTCAGTAAATTTTTTCAGGGAAAATACATGGTTGGCCATCATCAGGAATTTTCGCTTTTCCACACTGTAGTGCAATCTTGGAGTTGGTATATTTAGTTAGGGGAGGTAGGATGAGTTTTAAATTGTGTAGTGTTTGTTATGGTTGGTAGCTGGCACACTAGGTTTTTTTTCTCCTTTGGAGAATTTTTTTTTAGCTGCTTTTTTTACTTTGAGTTATTAAAGTTTTACACCAGTACACTGCTAAGTTCATTCTTTTCATTGTGTTTCATATTCTGTATAAACTGTCGCTTTACTTTCACTCTTGTTTTACCTTTTGTATTCATGCATTTCCTACCATCCCAAGGAAACTGATCTGCAAATATATGCATTGTAATAATGCAACAATGTGGATATCCATGGGCAATGAAACAAAGATACTCCACTGAATGGATATATACAGAGGCCACAAAATGACTATAAGTATTACAAAATGCACCATGACTTATCAGTAATAAACAATGTATAGAGCAGATGTTTCATGCATATAAAGTACTCAATGTGTAAAGTCACACTAACAATCTACAATGACGTTTGCCAACGTCCTATCTGCAGTGGGCCCCCGACTGAATATTTTCTGTGTCAAGCTTCAAGAACTAGTAATTTGAGTGATTCAGGGACATTCCATACTATTCATACACATGTAATCTACTCACCAGTAACATGCAATGGTGACTGTTAGATTACTGGCCCAGGTCCACAGTCCCAAATGGACCCAAATAAAGAACTTTCCCTTAATATATCTGTGGGATGACCATTGATGTTGCATGGAGATCTACTGGACCACCATCAAAGTGAGGTACCAAGATGACAACCTGCACTGTGGCTTCATCTGCAGCTAGAGATGTGGATGAACCAAGTGCAGAAAGCACTTTGGAGAACTACATTAAGTATTAGACCCCCCCCCACCCTAACACCTTCACCTGCCTCAAACAGTTCTGAGCCTAACACTTGTGTCTGCTTCAAACAGTTCCCACCCTAACACTTGCCTCTGCTTCAAACAGACCTCACCCTAATACCTGTATCTGCTTCAGACAGTCACTATCGTAACACCTGTGTCTGCTTCAAACATTCCCCACCCTAACACCTACGTCTGCTTCAAACAGTCCCCACCCTAATACCTGTGTCTGCTTCAAACAGTCCCAACCCTAACACCTGTGTCTGCTTCACAGTATGTAGGCCCATAAAGAAAGTGTAATATGTGAGACACTACGTACATAGCTTACTGCAGGTTTTATTGGCATAATGCATATCTGAGTTGAATAACTGCAAAATGCAATACGTCTATGTATGTGGTATGCAGATAGAGAAAGAAATTCTTATGGATTGTAATCATGTCAGTCACTATAAGGGTTGCACTATGTAAGTTAGGCATTGTTGTATGTTGTAAGAAGGTAGTTTTGTGTTAAATATTCTATTACCATGATGGCAGATGGACAAATGGGTTGTATTGCTAACACTGAGAACAGGCTACAAGTTCTCTACATGTAAATGACACAGTTGCATGTAGTGCCATTTTTCTGGTATATACCTGCAATTTTTCAAAAGTGGTACATTAAATGCATATGCATTTTGTTGCTCTCTCTATATATATATATATATATATATATATATATATATATATATATATATATATATATCATTAGAAAGGCTTGTTATTTATGAGAAATACGATGCATAAGGTGCCAATACTGGCCAGCTATGAGCATGCCATTTCAGTTTGTATCACAAATGGGTTTATTACTGTTGGAAACATAGATAATACGTATTGAGTATGTGTCTGCTGTCCCAAATGTACCATTGAGAATCTCTGTCTGCTTGCTTTTAACATTTGAAAACAGTAATTTATGCAGTAACATACACAGAGCAGCATGCAGACAGTAGGTATGCATAATTTTCATTTTTACAGCTAGGTGAAATAAGGACATACTTGATATTCATGTAGATCTCTGTCAGAACTGTCAGTATTTCTGTCCTATGTTATAGAAAAGGATTACATTTAGAGAGCTAAGTATGTAGCATTCTGTAACCACATGGTCATAATGCTGCTATGAGTCTGTGTGTCAGTTGCTGGACATGGTTGGGGGACAGAGAGACATTTAACTTATGCGGATTGCAGTGGTATAGACACATATGCATATGTGCTTAACATGTCATGATTCTTGACTGTTATGTCAGCAGAACAGTATTACAGCTATTAGCTGTACATTAATGCATATTCCACTGCTATATGCCATTGGGTTTATATAGATTATGATTCTTGCTGAGTAATACCGAGTACGGTTTACTGCCTCACTTTAATAGCTGCTGCTGTGCATGATGGTGTGGTGTGCTGGATGTGTTAATGGCTGCATGCATTCTGAAGTCATCCTTATGTCAGCCTTGCACTTATCTGTATGTACATGAAGACACATTAACCATAATGTCTTGCTACATACAACTGTATTTTCTGGTCCCTGTTATGCCTATTGGCAGTAAAAGGCATGCCATTTTATGGGTTGTTATATAGCTGGGGCTTCTATGACACACTATGAATGATTCTGTCCATTGGCACTGCAGCTGATAGTCCATAGGTGCTTGAAGATTATCTGCTCGTGGTAGTTTGTATATAGCAAATGTATGGTATATTCCGTGTAGATGTAAGTATGCTATATTATGCTCAGTATTGGTATACATGCCTACTGAAACTTCTTTTGAAGGGAGCCACATTCTGTGTCTGTATGACCCGTTATTGCTAAAGAGTTACGTTAACCAGACTGTTATGTTATGCAGTATGTTTTATTCAGAGTAAGCACATTACATTAAGTCATTTGTGTGCCCGACATGTAACAAATTCTACCTTACCCATATGTATTTTGTTGGCCTGGAGAGCAATGCACATGGAGATGTCATATGGATGAATTCCACACAATTTTTCTTACTTGACATACACACGTGTATTCATATGTCATTGGATTTACAGTCTTATTCATACAGGTATGGTTTCTCTCAGTTAAATTTGTCCAAGTCCTTTGATTTTCTAAAACCATGATGGGAATGGTCCCCATTCCGGAGTTAGGGTGTGATTAATGTTCATGAAATTACTATTGTTTCAGTTTTTGATGACAGAGAGAAGTGCTCTTCTCAATAGCATCAGTGCACCCAGAATTCACTCCTTTTGTGATTCATATGGAGTTACACGTATTGGTATCCTATCTAAGTGTGACTGTAAATCATTTTTTATCAGGCCTCTTACTCCTACTACTACTGGAACTGTATGGGTATCCTCCTTCCACATTGCTCTTGTTACTGCCTACAGATCCTGGTATTTTATGACTTTGTGTCTCTGTGTGCAAATGGCACTGTAATCACAGTGTATAGCAATTTTAATGATGAATGCCACTGCAGTCGCTTTTTCACAGACTACTATATCTGGTTTTCTCACATCTATTTTTTGAACTATTGGTAATGGTGATCCCATGTGATATACATTTCCTTATTCTCTATAATGCTTTGTAGTTCATGCTTCCAATGCTTCTTAGCTACTTCTATCTTGTAGTGTCTGTGTATGTCCCAATGCAACATTCTTGACATATCATTGTACCTTTCAGTATGTAGGTCCTCCGCCATGAGTGTATTACACCCAGCAACACAATCTGTGACTGTTTCCAGTTCTTTTTTTTTTACAGATCATGCATTTGCTTGTTTCTCCCATATGTTTGGTGGACTTTACAATCAATGTGCATGTAGTCCATTATCCCGGGCTGCCATTTATAACTTTTCATCTTTTGGTTTCAATTCACCTCTCCTTAATAATTCCTGAGTCAAATCTTTGTCAAGATGAGGTTGTTCCAGAAGATCTTTGTACTTGCCACTAAATGTATTGATTTTCCAGTTTTTTTTCTTCTCATCTGATCCTTTTCCTTATATTCTTTATTTTGTTTTTTGGCACATTCCGATTTTCATCTACTTTTAGTTTAATTTCCATTCTCTCTTAATACAGAAATGGTTCTGCCAAACTAAGCAAGAATGCCATCTTAAACTTAATTTCCTCATTTTTAAAACTTTCACTATATATGGTTCCTTGTGTATGTTGCCATGTATTCACACAGATGCACTCCATGTCAGTGTGAACACAAAGTCAGTAGTGCACAATATTATGTTGTTTGGCATTTCTCGTGCTACCATTCAGTACTGCTTGACAGTATAATATCCGTGTGTGACACTGCCAGCATGTGTATGTTTTGTGCTAACCTGGCAAAATATCTGTTGTGTGCACAGGCAATGTCACAAAGTATATGCCATTACATCTGTAGGCACTGTCAGGAATATGACCATGGATGGCACAGCAGTGCAGATGTTTGCATTGTCACCTCACAGCAAGAGGTTCTTTGGTTTGATGAATTGCTGGGGTGGCTTCTGTACAGAGTCTGTATATGCTCCCTGCATTTGTGTGGGTTTCCTCTGGGTGCTCCAGTTTCCTTCCATGTTACAAAAGCATGCATCTGGAGTGTTTCTCCCCGGGCCTCCTCTGAAAATTGGCTCATTCCAAGTTGGACTTTCCTGGTAAATAGTAAATAAATAATAGTTAAATAAAAATAAATAAATATGTTCTGGTATTCAGTTTTATCTTTGACATGTGCATGGCCCTATGTCTTCCTGTGTATTGCTCCTGTATGCTGTCTTAATGGTGCTTGTTACCATAACTGCAAATCCACTTCCATATGTGTGCAATAACACAGCAATGCCACAGAATATGTTGATTTTTCTAGTACCGTCATTAAATGCAGTTTCCTGGTATGACTTGCTCTGGATTATGTCTTAAATACATATGTGACACATGTCACCACTGCTGCATGCAACATATCTGCTGTTGCATATGCATATATTTTTACTCTGAATATCAAAGTCCTACATCTGCACATGTGAACCCATAGCACTATGGCAGATACTATTTACATATGGGGGACTACTAAGCAGTGCTTTACTCTAGGGAATGTTTTCAAATATGACTGTATCTTATGTTATTGTCCATTTGAATCTTACCTTAAGGAGGAACAACATGAGGATAGCTCACCCGCAGAGTACAGATGGACATGCAGAGTACCACTGAGGATGCATGAGGGGGACAGAGAAGAAGCTGAGTCAGCTAGACATGCACCCCCCACCACCAGCCATGGCTATGATACCCTGTAGATATTCCCCTGCCACTTGAAGACTGCTTCAGGGAGGTTATGCTGCAGGTTGTTCATGACATGTTCCAAGAACAAATGTGGACAATAATGAAAGAGTTCTTAAGGGAGATGTATCATTCCATGCACTATACTTTTCCAGATGCTCTTGCTGACATTACCAAGGAAGTTCAGGACCACAGGGAAGATCCATCTAACATATAAGTATTGTCCATCTGCTCCTTGCCCATATCCAGCTGCCCTGCATGTTCATGACAATAATATATATAGTGTTATTTCTGTACACAATTGGTGTCAATTGATAATACAGGTATAGCTGCATATATCAGACATGCTAACATTATAACAATGGCACATCATATCCATCTACCTTTGGACAGTTGCACAACATGTGCTGAATATGTACATATGCATATTCTCAGTAAAACACTTGTTGTCCATATTGATATTAATGTGTTGTGTACAACCACTACCATTGTTGTTTATGTTGCACACTGACACAGGACTCAGGGAGACGTATGTCACTGAAACATACCCATCTGCATGCCAGTGTATTCTATAATCATGTATATAGCCATGATTGCACAAAGGAGACATGTCAGTACTTCAGCATCTTTTCTGCTTTGCACAGAAAGGCCTTATGCTTACCACATCCTTTATATATCAGGGAACATTAATCCACAGCTCATATTTCCTGTTGATGCTTCCACCATTCTTCACATTGCAGATTTTATCACGTTACCATTGGTGCATTCAGCAGCATTTTTCTGAAATTGTGTCACATGCGTGGGTCCCCCTTTTATTATGAGTTGTTTGCTTCCCTTCACTGGTCATGTTTATCTGTCTATGTTGATTATCTCATATGACCCCATCCCTGTGTTGCACCTTACTCTCCTTGTCCTGTCATACAAATTCCCTGCATAGGTTTATAGGTTCATAGGTAGGTACTAGGCTATTGGCCCTAGGGCCTATATAAGCCTAGCCAAAAGGTACCCTGGCTTTCGCCACCCAAGAAAATTATTTTCCTGTGCCACTGTTGAGCAGAGCCACAGAAGTAATCCCCGGGGTGAATTTCCTATCTCCCATCCAATCATCAAGATTTTTCTTGAAGAGTGCTAATGAGGAGCTTTGTTTGATATAGAGAGGTAGTTTGTTCCAGAGTATGGGAAGTCTCAGGGACAGGAATCTATCCCTCCAGCATGTTCTGTTTATTGTGGTGACAAGGTTTAGGTCCCTAGAGAGTGTAGCTTGGAAGGATTGGGATTTCAAGTGGAGCATATCCAACAGCTCTGGGTTTGACATAGCCTTGTATGTTAGGCAGAGATCGCCCCTGAGTAGGTGATATGCGACGGAGTAAAGCTGCAGTGTTTTGAGACAGTCTGCGTAGGGTATTTGTTTGAGGCCAGTAATCCTCTTTGTGAGGCATTTCTGCAGCCTTTCCAGTTGTTGTAGATGTCTTGTGAGGTACATATCAAAAGGGGCATTGTACTCTATAATGGGCATTATGTTATGGTAAAGTATTATGTTCTTATCCTCTTAACTGTCACATTTCTTAACACCTCACCTAGCCTTCTTTTCTCAACAAAGGGCCTATCCCCACCAAAAATATTCCTTTCTAATCATCCTTTCCCTTCTGTGTTTCTTCCATGTGTGTTATCCTGCTACCATTCACCTTTTTCTACTTTCCTATCTTCCAACCCCTTGGGGAGCATGTTTTGTATATGTTATCACACTTCTCCCTCTTCTCAAACATTCTTAGATCACTACTGTAAACTTAATTTTGGTGATGTGGCTTGGTATGCCATGCTTTACACACACACACACACACACACACATATATATATATATATATATATATATATATATATAGATAGATAGAGAAATACATACATACATATATATATATATATATATATATATATATATATATATATATATATATATATATATATATATATATATATGTGTGTGTGTGTGTGTGTGTGTGTGTGTGTGTGTGTGTGTGTGTTTAATATGTATGTTTATTTGAGAGAGGTGGCAATAGTTGATTTTTCACTCCAAATGTGTGTAGAGAAAATGAGGAGTGGGGGGGGGGGGGGTTGATGATGATGATGATAATTTATGTCCAATCTGTATTGATGGAGGTAGTCTATTCCATTGTCTGGATGTTTCTGCAGTATTTCTTCTAACTAGACAGACTGTTCACTGACATGCTAATCACAATGCTAGGTGGGACTATATCATAATAGTTAGTTTACCACACTGGAAGACATATACTCCTCAACTTGTAAGGCATTTGTTCCCGGTCCTCTTCAATAAACACACATTACACTGAATGACATTTGATGACCTTTATTAAACTTCCATAACCTAGCTTTGATAACCAACATTTATTACAAGTGAACATAGTATAGTTGCTTTTAATCACAGAATAAACATCCATATAATGTTAATCAGGACAAATTGACCTACTCATCCTGACCCAGTAAGCAGCTTCTATACCTCTACTTGCTTACTTTACTTATAAAGCAGCGTCCCCAACTCACTTCATACACCATTTATAGAATTACCTTCCAACCGAATAAGCAGTGTCCTTCCCTCCGCTTGCTTATTTATTTAACAAGCAGCCTGCAGCTGCTCGCTTTGCTTTCCAAAATCCTTGAAATGAACAACCAAACACCACAGGGGGAATAGAAGAGGTCCAGCCTGTCCCTCTTCTCTGCCTACCCTGACTAATAAAATAACCACAATCCCCACCAATCCACCAAAAGAAAGGGAGGGAGGGTAGGTAGCATGTTCACACCAAAATGCAATTACTCGCTACACGTCTCTAAATCCCTTAAGCTCCTCCCCACCCTTCCCTCATTTCCTCCCAATCATCCCATCTTCATTTAACCCTCTCATCTCACCAACCCTCTTAACTCCCACTACTATATTTATCTAACCTCCATCAGAAGATGTCCCTGGACAAATTGGTTTGTTGCCAAACTTCATTTGTTGTGGTCTCCTTCAATAAATACACATCACACCGAATGACATTTGACAACCTTTATTAAACTTCCATAACATACCTTTGATGACCAACATTTATTACAACTGAACATAGTATAGTTGCTTTTAATCACAGAATTAACATCCATGTAATGTTAATCAGGACAGGTTGACCTACCCATTCTGACCCAGTAAGCAGTGTCCATACCTCTGCTCTCGTACTTTACTTATGAAGCAGCGTCCAAGAACTCACTTCATATCCCATTTATTGAATTACCTATCCAACCAAATAATTCAGGGCAACATGACCTTACACATCCTGACCCAGTAAGCAGTGTCCTTACCTCTACTTGCTTACTTTACTTATAAAGCAGCGTCCCCAACTCACTTCATACACCATTTATAGAATTATATTCCAACCGAATAAGCAGCATCCTTCCTTCCACTTGCTTATTTATTTAGCAATCAGCTGCTGCTTGCTTTGCTTTCCCAAATCCTTGAAATGAACATCCAAACACCAGAGGGGGAGCAGAAGAGGGCAATCCTGTCCCTTTTCTCCTCCACACCAGCCTGACCAGGCTGTCCCCCCTCCCTCTTACCAAAACTTTTCCAACCAACTACCCCCCCCATAAAAGGAGGGGTTAAGCCAAACATCATTCGGTGTACCCATCATCTGTAAACCAAATTAGATCCTTGTCATCAACCCCAAAGCCCTAACATACCAGTCCTGAAATGTGCCTTGATGAACCTAAATAAAATAGGATTAACCGTGACCTCTTGTACCACAACAGAACATTCACTCCAACAGAATACATTCCCTTTCACTCCACTTCTGTCAAGCAACTAACCATTGCTCCCACTGTTAACTGCACTCTGTGGCAAAATTGAGCCACTCTGGTGACCAGGACCTCTTCTGTGACCAGTATAGTCAAACAGAAGGAACAACCACCCTGTCAGCTCCATCACTTTCCAGAGTTACTTCCTTTAGGCCCCAACTACTGCTACCTACAAAAGAAAGAACAATGCAAATTCTCTGCATACACCAATCAAACTTTCTCAATGAGATTAGGCAATGTCAAAGCACACCTCACCTCTAAACTGCCCCTGCTAAATTGCCCTAGTTCCCCCACCTCAACCTAACACCACTTTACCCCCATCATTCCTTTCACAGCCAAAGCAAAAACACACTACAGAATCAATGATCCTCATTATAACACAAGGTAAAGTGGTACCAACCATGGATATGGCAACTAATCACTGTAGAAGGATAACTTAAATATCAATATACCTTACCCGGGACATCTCTTGATTTCCATAGAAAACCTATACAGCACAGCATACACCCAGCAAACTTGCCTCTTAATAGCCTCTAAATCATTGATATAATCACCATACCAAACTATCCCACACAATTACTGAAGCAACTGGTAACATGGGCTGTTTAGATCACAGATGCCGTGTACATTAGATGTAACCAATATTAATGTCCTGTCTTGACTTTTCAAGCTAAACCGTTGCAGTATGTACAACAGCAACTTTTGTAATATTCCCCAATCCCCCCAACTAAACTGAATGATCTGAAGTGTGCACATAGCAGCAGGACTCCTAGCCATGAAAAAGCCACCATCCTTCTCATCTCACCTGCACTCCAAGTGCACTAGCCTAGTCATAATAATATATGTAGCCACTAAACTGTTACCCCTTGCCCCCTGAAATGGCCTGTCCTCACATTTCTACTGCCTGTAATTTCTAACTTTAAGAACAATGTTAGAAAAAGAACTTACTGTGTTCTCCTGCCAACATTTGCCTTCCTCTCAACCTCTTGAAAAAGTCAGCCACTACTGGGTATTAGCCATGTCTGGTAACTGTAAATAGCAGCAAGTTTGAGTGCAGACAATACCTCCCCCACCAACCAGAGCAATACACTCCCCCCACCTAGTAATATCCTGTCAAACCCTTAACCTATTCCTACCATCCCACCCCTGTAGCTCAGACTAATGGTTAACTCTATCAAACTCACAAAGCAACACCGCAACCATGGACCCCTTCCATAGACAGTTAATCTTTTTCTTCTCAACTTCTGCTGGCCATCAATGCCAAGCAAACTAAACCTAATCAGTTAAAATCTTTCCTTCCAACTTCCTTCCTTCTGGCCCATCATCTCAAAATTCCCCAAAATACCCCCATCCCCAAAAATCACTATCATCCTTATAATTACCTGCACATCCCATGGAACAACCCTATCTGCATGCTCAAACACCCTACCATTAACTAAAAAACACCAAGCCACCACACTGTCCAATAATAATACAACAAGCTATTAAACCTTACCCAATGGCACTCGAGGAAAAAAAAAGCAGCAACCCACCAAGCCAACCAGTTGAACTGCCTAACCTTCAAGATTCTAGAACTGAAGATCTATCAAAACATTCATTAACCCATCCTTGTCCCCAGATTTCACCAACACCACTAACTGTCAAAGCCTCAAAGCCCCCAGAGCAACCCATTATCCCATCCTTACCCAAAGCTCACCAGAAAACCACAATGTTTATGAAAAGTCGACCAAGTTAATAGACAACCCAAGGAGTACGGTTGGCACAAATCCCAGTATATGCTGTGCTATTAATGCTTAGCCCAACAAAGTTAATCATACCCAATGTGCCTGTAACTAAAGGAAGCTGACAAGCATTTCCATTTATATTTTGTCTTTGCAGCATGTCTTTGCAGCATTTTACCCATTGCACTCCATCCCATTGCTCTAGTCTGTGATTTACTTCCAAGCTACTACCAGCTGTCTCCTATAGATTGCACTGCACCTGAAAGGCTTAACCCTGTGTATATCCACACCCCAAAAGAACGGTGACAGACTTTTTTTTTTCCTCTTAACCCGGGAACAAACCGTGAATAAAAAAAGTATTGGGTGCACCGACTGGTAGCCATCGGACACTTCCCCCCTTGCAGTTTCTGCCATCCGACAGTAGAAACATATCAGCACAAAGCCTGCCAGTGGGAAGACCAAGGTGCAAAATCCAGATAAATGCCAATTCTGCCACAGACCCCGCATGTAACAGTAGAACATCCAAACCTCCCACAGTCATGCCATGTGCATGCGCGACTAAGGGCACCCACTCACAGGCATCCCACAGCCCAGGAATATGTCTCTGCCACAAGAGAGAACATACCAACAAGCTCTGCCCATAAACCATGCTAGCAGCCTAGACAAACATGATGAAAAAGAAGACAACTCCTCTCAAACACAAGCTACAAAGCATACACACTACCCTCTGAACCTCATAAAGTAAGGAATCTGTACAAGCCATAAATAAAATTGTGACAAAGGCCCCAAAATTAGGTACAGCTTTTTAACTATTGCTCTTACAAACTTAGAAAGTTAATAAAATAAATGGGTTTGCATTAGCATGAATCTCGGAAGGGTGTGAAGTTTGAAACTCAAATGTCTGTCCTTTCCTAACTTCTGTCTTTAATGATTTGCCACTAAATTCCACACAAATCTGTACAGTTGGGAGGTATGCATCACACACAAACTCACCTTCCAGCCCGTCAGTGACATCACTCTTATCATCCTCCCCCTAACCATCCTGAAAACACGAATGCCATGTGGAATAGACCAAACAAGCAATTCAGTGCCCTGTGAGCAAAATCCGGACATTCTGGAAGAAGTATCCATAAAAGGGAAGTCACCCCTGATCATTATTAGTAAAAAAATACGAGCACTCATAAAATCAACTAAGGCCAATTTTGAGAGAAAAATTGCCATGGATTCAAAGGACAATCATAAGGCCTTTTTCAGCTATGTTAGGAACCTGGGTGGAAACTCCCAGATATGCTCAGAATTAGTCCAAAATGATACAAAAATCACTGAACCCACAGACATTGCCAACATACTGGCAGACAGGTTCAGTGCAAACTTCACCCCCCTCTCCCCCCTAAAGGAGAGATAACTATCCCAGCCGAGTGTAGCCTCCCGGACATCTCAAATGCGCAGGTGAAAGCTGCTCTCTCTAAAGCTAAAAACACAGCATCAATGGGACCGGATGGTGTCCCCGGCTGTGTGCTACATGAGCTAAATGAGGAATTAAACCCGCACATAAGGCAGCTGTTTAATCTCAGCCTTACCACAGGATACGTGCCCAAGGAGTGGCTACGGCAACTGTGGTCCCACTCCACAAAGGCGGTGCCTCAACAGACCCTGGTAATTACGCCCCATAAGCTTAACAAGTCTAGTCTGCAAAGCTATGGAGAGGATCATAATGGAGCTCATAAACAAAGATATAGGGGACTTGCAGACATTGGACCCGACCCAGTTTGGCTTTGTCAAGGGCAGATCATGCCTTTTGAACTTAGTTGACTTCTTTGAAACAGTCACCAAGGCCATTGATGAGGAAAGGCAGTCCATACAGCCTACCTTGACCTTGCAAAGGCTTTGACACAATACCCCACTCGGGTATTGTAGAAAAACTTACCAGCTTAAATGTAAACCCATATGTCACAAGATGGGTTGCAAACTGGCTTAAGGACAGAACCCACAGGGTTAGAGTTGCTGGCGCTGTGTCAGACTCCAAGCTGGTCACAAGTGGTGTCCCACAGGGCTCGGTCCTTGGCCCCTATTGTTTGGCATCTACTTCTCAGAAGTACAGGCCAACATGGGAGGACTTTGGCTGACAAAGTTTGCAGGCGACTGCAAACTGGGCCATAGTGGAAAGTGCATCGGACACGGATATCCTTCAGAAGGGACTCACGGAAACAGATAGCTGGTGCCAGAGCCATGGCCTGAAGTTAAACGCCAAAATGTATAGTCATACCCTTCGGGAAAAACAAGGTAACCCCAAGCTACCATATAGGTGGCAATCCACTAAGCACAGAAGAGGTTATCAGGGACCTGGGGACCCAGGTTGACAGTGGCCTTTCTTTTAACACTCACATTGCTAAAGTGGTTAGAAAGACCTTCTACATTGCCCACCTGATCATGAAGGGATTCACATCCAGATCTAGTGAGGTCATTGTTCCCCTGTACTCTTCACTTATCAGACCAATGATCGAGTACAATGCCCCATTCGGGATGTATCTCACCCGACATCTGCAGCAATTGGAGAGACCCCAAAAGTTCCTCACCAAAAGGATAAAGGGACTCCAAAATCTGTCATATGCTGCCAGATTGAAGAAACTCCAGCTCTATTCAGTCGCATACCGTCTGCTCAGAGGTGACATGTGCCTGACATACAAGGCCATGTCCAACCCGGAATTAATGGACATGCTCCACCTCAAAAAATCCAAATCCACCAAAACCACTAGAGCAAGCGACTTAAACCTTAGTACGGATATAAATAGGACGTGCTGGAGGGATAGATTTATCACTCAGAGACTCCCTATGCTGTGGAATAAAATCCCGGTCCATTTGAGGCAGAGCACCTCGCTGACTCTGTTCAAGAGAAATCTAGACCTGTGGATGGGAGATCGTAGGTTTACCCCGGGAATCATCTCTGTGTCACTGCTGGACAGAGGCACAACAAACTAATGGGCACAGTATTTTTTCATATAAGGGGTGGCGTAAGCCACAATAATTTGGGCTAGGCTTATAAATGCCTTAGGGCAGATAGCCTAGTATAAACCTATGAACCTATGAACCTAAGTACATGATTGACCAACAAGGAACCAACCAACTGCCATGTTGCCCCCTGCCACCGACAAACTTAATCTGATTTTAAAATGTTTATTTTATTTTTTCAGTCACACTATCTTTTACAAGATGACTCAGTAAATGAGGTTACCAAGGATTTGACACAAATTGTAACTTACACTGTTTGTCACTTCACACATTATCGCTGCCTTTCATATACAATGGATGCATATTTTACTCAGTTTTAAGCATTTGCATAAATTTTTTTTTCCATAATAAATTTTTATTGATATATATTTTCAAAATACAATAAAATCACACACATAATTCACTACTATTACTATCAAAACTATATACAATATCTACATGAAATGCTTCCATATAAAAATCGTCATTATTCCAAAAAAGAAGACACCAGGGAAGAAAAACAAAGCCAAAACATTTGTAGAAGTACTTTGCGTCCATACATATCATACATATTTTCAAAACATTGTTTCCTCCACATATACATCCAAATTTTAATATATTCCTAATAACAGTATTATGCTATTATAATGTTAAAAACCTTTTCTCATATTTTCGGGTTATTAATATTTTTGTTACTTTGCTTCAGGAGGAATGTATGTGCTAATATATGCTTTATAGCCACAAGCTTGAAATTATCCCATGATGTCTTATCTCGTTCTAACCAATTTGTAGCTATATATAACTTCATCAGCAAAAAAATATTCATACATACTATAGTTTGTGACCTAGAGAGCTCTCTTGGAGGAACATGTAGAATCATAAATTCCCATGATAACGTTGTACTTTGATAACCCATCTTTTGTAGTTGTGTTCTAAGAGAGTTCCAAAGTTTATATATACACTTGCAGCTCCAGAACATATGAAGAAGATCCGCTTGATTTGTGCAATATGGACAAGTTGGAGAATTCCTAGGATTAAATTTATGTAACCTAAGACGAGTATAATAAGCATTATTCCAAATCATCAACTGCGTATACATCAATTTTTGAAAAGAGACCGATTTTATTGTTAAATCAATTGCTTTTAATACCTGATTATCTGCTACTGTCATTTTGTTTACCCAATACCCTGACAACAGAATTTTATCCTGGAATTTTAAATCTTTAATTAATTTATTTGTTGTTGTTATAAATTTGACCTCCTGTTGGAGAGCCTGCCACAATTCAGAGCATTTATCCACAATTCCAACTACCGGTTTAAAGTTTTCAAAATGACTCAGAGCAAGTTCTCTGATTTGTCTTATGACAACCATATAACTCTTAGGAAGATTCAATTCCTGCCTAACTTGCGAAGCCGATAAATGAAATTTATTAAAAACATCAATCAGAGTCAAATTAACTATTAATGGGAATTTACTAAGATCAGTCAACTGATTATTTAGTTTAAAATTGGGATTCCTATGGAAAAGCTGAAAAACCATCATATATTGCAACAAGTCTACTGATTGGAATAAATTTTGCAAAGATGACACATATGCTTTTACGTGGTCCATAATCCCATACTTTATCAAACTAGTTTTATCCAAAAAGGGTAAAGCTTTAGGATTTATGTTCCGCTCTAGAATATGCTTGTAATTCAAGACCACCCAAGTTGGTATCCACTTTGTACTAATTACCTCATAATTAGCAATTCTTAAACACCTGTTGGCGTTCACAATTAAATAGTATACTTCAAAATTCGGTAACTCAAGTCCTCCTCTACTCTTCGGGGTCATTAATTTCTCATACGATATTTTAGTTTTCTTTGGCTCCCAAATAAATTTAGCTAGATCTTTATGAATTTGTTTAAAAACTGTCTTTGTAATTGATACTTGAGCAGACCTAAAGATATATAACATTTGTGGTAATATATTCATTTTCACTATTGATACTTTTGCCAATACCGGTAGTCTTAAATTCCTCCATCTGCCACAATCAGCTACTATTAGTTCCCATACTCATTTAATATTATTACTATAAAAGTCCTTATTATCCATAGAGAAGCTAATACCCAAATATTTGATATTTTCTTTACATGATACCTTCCCCAACTGGGACATTAATGAAAAAGGTTTAGGGGTTCTTAATGGGAAAATACTAATTTTCTCCAAATTAATTTTGTAATTAGAGACTTCTGAAAATTCATTTATAACATTTAATATCTTTTCACTATCAGAAATTGGGGTTGTACAATAAATAATAAGATCATCAGCAAATGCCGACATTACTAATTTATTTCTATAAAGTATTGGTGCATTATGATACAAATTTTGTTTAATATATAAAAATAGAGGTTCTAAATAAAGGTTAAACAATAAGGGGGACAAAGGGCAACCCTGCCATGTATCATTTTTAATCTGTATTCTTTTAGAATAACTCCTATTAATATATAACGTAGTATACAGATTACTATATAATATTTGTAGTATCTGAATAAATTCCTGTGGCATATTGAAATAAGGCAACACATCAAACAAAAAGTTTATATCCACTCTATCAAATGCTTTCTGAGCCTCTATTATAAGGGCATAAATATTAGAGTTGTTTTGTTTAGCATACATCATCATATTATGTAGTTTAAGTGTGTTATCACTAGTTTGTCTAGTTGCCATAAATCCAGCCTGTTCCTTAGAAATTAAATGGATCATAATCCTTTTTAATCTACATGCTATAATGGTAGTGAGAATTTTCATATCCACATTTATTAATGCTATTGGCCTGTAATTATCCGGGCTTTGGGGGGTCTGAATTAGCTTTATGTATAAAGACTGTTTTTGACGCATTAAGGTGAGGGTCATTAATTTTATTTCTGATTATGCAGTTAAATACATGAGACAATATTTTACCAAAACTATCAACAAACTCTTTATAAATTTCAACTGTCAAACCATCAGGACCTGGTGACTTATGTACTTTCATATGTTGAATTACATATACTATTTCCTCTGAAGATATAGGTTTAATCAGATCACCTTGCAGACTCTCTTCTAATTTTGGAAAATTAATTTTTTGCAAGAATCTTTTATTCTGTTTATGTATAGACCTATCAATTTGACCCTCATAAACCTTGGTATAATTTTTTTCAAAAATATCAATAATATCCTCAGTTTTAGAATACACTGTGTCATTGCATTGTATTTCCGAAATATGTACTGTTGTTTTCGATTGATTTATAATCCTTGCCAATGCTTTTGACGGTATTTGAACATTATTGGCATATTTCACTAAACACCTATGCTCCTGAAGTGTTACTCTACTATTATGCAGCAAGAAGAGATCCCTTTGACATTTCAACATTTCCTTCTCTGTTTGAGCATTAAAATTCTGAATCAGTTCTTTCTCGAGTAGCTTCACTTTTGTTTCTAATTTTTGAATATCATTGTTTTGCCTTTTCTTATAATATGAGGCTTTTTGCAAAAGAAATCCTCTAATTTGAGATTTAGCTGCTGCCCATTCAATATCAGGAGTATGTTCCTGAAGCTTCATCCTATCTATTAAACCTTTCAGATATTTTACAATTCCTTCTATTATATCCTTTTTATTTAACAGATTTGGATTAAGTGATCAATTATAACCGTTATGCATTCTTGTATCTTTTAAATCTTTAGAAAACCTTAATGAAATTTTTGAGTGATCCGATAGATATCGAGTATGTATAACCACTACTGGTTCCAAATTAATTAATGCTTTGGATATCAAGAAAAAAATCTATCCTAGACCACATGTTGTGGCATGGTGAATAGAAGGTATACTTAATTGCATTATTAATATTATGTGCATAACAAAAGGTGTCATATAATTGAAAATCTTCCTTGAAGTCATTTAATGCTATCCCAGCCTGCTTATTAAATGCTCTTTGTGGACAAGACTTATCCAACTTTGGATTTTGATAGGTATTCCAATCCCCACCCACAATAAAATAATAACCATCATACTGTGTTAAGATTGGATATAATGATGTTATGAAACTTTGTTGGTCATTACATGGTGCATATATATTCAAAAGTAAAAGAGGTTTATCAAACGCATTATCCGATAAAATAACATAACACCATCGCCCATTTTGATCCACTTTAGAGTCTAAAATCTTGTCTTTGTATTGAGTTTTAATAATTATAGCTACTCCAGCACTGTTTGTCTTACCTTCTGATGCCACTACCACTCTAATCCAGTTCCTTTTCCTAATATCATCCCACTGATCATTTAACAAGTGTGTTTCTTGTAAAAATGCAAACAGTGCTTTGTCCTGTAGTAATATGTGTAGTAACAGCTTCCTCTTCTTCAAGTTCTGGAGCCCTTTAACATTCCATGAGTCTAATTCCCACATTGACAGGAATAATTATCCAATAATAGTATAAAAGGGAAATTATCCAATGGATATGTATTAACTGCATACTAAACATAATCTGGAAGCATTTCCTACATCCCGTCCCCAGCCAATGCCTACCCACTTTACCCCTGGACCAGGACTTATATAGGTCTGGTATGTAAAAAAACATGAACAAGGTTAGAAACACAAACATATTTAAAAGCTTCATGTAATAAAACTTAAAACATTTCCTAAACTTACAACCTATATATTCTAACTTAGCTACTACAAAGTCTAAACTAAACATTCCCTAACAAACACTGCTATTGCTCTACAGCTTATGTTCCAACTATTAATTAAGCAAATCTCTGTTGTAAGGTATTATTACCATTTAAAGAAAAAAAATTAATATATTAACTAGCTACTTATACCTACCCCAAATACCTCTTTTGGTACAATCATTATTTATATACCACTTTTATTGAGAGAGAGAAAGAAAGAAAAAAGAAAACAAAAAAAACACAGACAGAAAAAAATAAATGCATCCCACATTATAATTCTGTACCATACACAGTGCCTGCAACTACCAATTATCAAAGTTTTGCAATTGCATGCTTTAGTTCCTAACTATACTGACATTAGTTGTCTGATTAACACCACCTAATAGCCACTATTTACCTATTTATATTCATATATATAGTGCTATACCTTACACCCACTGCAGACATTGTAAAAATATAATTTGGTTCAACACTATAAGCATAAGCAAAAAAAACAGGAAAAACAGATGTTATTATATGCTTCACGTACATATTCTAATGTTATTTACTTGTTAAAAAAAAACATTAACACATTATGTCAGTTCTTTTCAGCTTCTCAAACCAGGAAACCATCAGTAATACTCGCGACAGGGGACCACTTTCACAGCCGGACTACAGGAAGTGTTACATCAAAATCCACACTCTCAGCTGCATTCAAGAGATTTCCTGTTTACCACTCGACGAAAAAAGTTCGTAGAGGTCATAAAAGTTCGGAAAACGGCCAGCAGACCCTCGGATTATCGCAAACAAACAGTTTTATTGCTTTTACAGAGGCCTAAACGACTTAAGCAGGGAACAAAGGATTACCTAAGCCTCGAAGTATAGTAGATACTGGATCTGACCTCAGGAGCATGCCAGTCTCAACGGAAGTTTCTTTCAGCCCTCTGATGCAGGTAAAACTTTAAAAACCTTCAGAAACACTCCCTTTGCCTCATTTTTAGTAGAAACAGAATATTTAATCCCATCCACCATAAATGTAAGCACATTAGGATATTTCATCTGGAATTTAATTTGCTTGTCAATCAGAAATTTACAGTATGCAGATAAAGACTGCCTAGCTTGTCTTACTTGCAGTGGTAAATCCTGAGCCAGAGATATTTTACTATTTTTCCACATAACAAAGCCACCATTCTTTTTTGCAGTAAAAAATATTTTTCTAACATCTTGTAAGTTCAATATCTTAGCATATACAGGTCTAGGCATATTAGAAGCTTGTACCTCAGTGCTCTGTGTGCCCTTTCGATAACAATTTGTTTCACTCCATCAGCATCATTTAACAAAACTTCAAGTATTTGTGTTATAGTTGGTATTAGCTCTGCATACTGAATGTTTTCAGGGATCCCTCTAATAATAATATTATTTCTTCTAGACCTCGCTTCTAAATCAATAAATTTGCTTTGCATGGCTTGTAACTCCACATCATGTACCTTTGTTTTATTCTCCAGCAAGTCTATTTTGTCCTCTGTTTCTGAAATTCTAGCCTCTGTTTTGTCCATCCTCTGCAGCAACTGATTACATAAAACTCCAAAAGTTTGTATTTGAGTAGTCAGGTCCTTTAAAGCTTCTTGTATAGGCAATAAAGCATGTTTGATATCATCCATGTTCAGTGGCTGATCAGTTTTAGATCTAGTCTCTGGTTTCTGTTGTTCCTGCTGTCTAGTAATTCTTTGTTTTTTCGCACTCCCATCCTTTACTGGTGACTGTAATTCCGACAGCTTTGTTTTGGTAGTAGTTGTTTTGATGCTTTTTCCTTCTTGTGACATTTTCCTTTCCCAAAGCTGACAGGTAAAATGAAGAATGCAGACAGTCCTTTGTTTATTTCTCTCTTCAGAGCTAGCTAATCACTTGGAACCCTGATAGATAAAGACTTTTTTTTCCACTTTTTTTCCTGGTTATAGATTAATTAAGTGTAGATGCATCTTTTTTTACTTTAATTTGATGTTCAAACCTCTTGGTATCGACTCAGGTTACAGATTTTTCTCAGGTCTATTGAGGAGCTACAGGTCAGCAGTGTTTACAGAATGGCAGCCATCTTTGAATTCAGCATTTGCATAAATTTTGAAATGCTTTACAAAGTAGTGAATAAATATGAACTTTTAATTTTTCAATACATGGTTCTAATTTATTATCTATAAAGTACTCCAGTCTAGATTTCAAACCATTTTAGAAGTGTTTATATGAAGCATTTCTTTTTTTTTGAATGTTATGAGTTGGAGTGGTAGACCGTCTCATAAAAGCCCCCCCCCCATGATGTATTATGCTTACCCAGGATCTGAGCTTAACATACAGTATACATGTCAATATCGCCATAATATTTCACTACTAGTGGCATTATTCTGAAGTATAACTTCTATTCTGCAAGATCGTGCATAAGGATCAAACTCCTTTAATGTTATCAGGTGTACTACTGTTGTCATAACTTCAGGAGAGCAAAGGAAATTACACTTTACTAAGAACTGAAGCAGATCATGCAGTTGTGATCTGTCTGTTCTGTTTTCATCATTACATTTCTTAGAATAGCATGACTGAAATATAGATTTAACTTTTGTATTGCATGATGCAGACTGTAAGCTAAGCTTTTCATGTAGCTATTAATAAATATCACAAGATCTGAGAACCAAACTTTTTAAGAAATGCTGAGTCCAAACTGAACAATAGACAGTTGAGTTTCCCATTATCAATAAGTTAACTTATTTTAAATATAATGTATTAAATGTAGGTGAGTCATTAATCAACAGTCTCAGATGCAGATAAACACTGGCAGCCATAATACCCGCAATGCTGGATCTGAATGTCGAAAGCCAAACCTCCTCTTATTTACCTGTTTAGAGAGATGATTTCAGTAATTAGGATTTGATTTTCAGTCATAATCAGTAATTTGAAACCTGATATTGTGATACTGAGACTACGATAATGCCAGATGTATGTAATTTAGGTTGCACTTTTGTTGATAAGTACATTTCTGGTAAACAGTTTATCCAACTTAACTCTCCCTTAGGAAGGCAACCACCCTCAATCTTTTAACAGAAAGTAATGGGGTGGAAGAAAGCAAGCAAGCAGCACAGTCTTATATTAGCACAGCAAATACTGTCATGCTGCAAGTCAAATGTATGCTCAAAAAACGAAGTAAGGAGCGATGGGCCATAACCCAAGTAAGAATGAGGCAGACGGTAAAAGATCAGGTTTGTGCAATAAAATAGAATGATTCACTGCAAAGAGAATTAACAAGCAGGTTAAAGAATTTTTATTGTACAGCTAATAGATTGCATGCAATGTTTTGTGTTAACAGTCAACATTAAATGATTAGAATATGCTAGTTGCAACTGCAACTCCTTGCTATATTATCTAACAAACAGCAGTGGGTATGTTTGCAATTAACATAACACACCTAAAAATTAAGCTGAAAACTGAAGTATAAAATGGCAAATATTAGTCCCCTTCAATAAAAATGCTATAAAGCGGTTCCACAGTGTCATCACGCATGTGTCCAAATCCCTTCCCTCCATCACCTGGAGCAAATATCAACTCCACATAGCCAGTGAAATGCTAACCACCAAAGAAAACCAACCACAGGGGAAACCCTGAAATTTTGAGCCTCTCACAGCCTACGAAACACTAAACCACCAGCAAAACCAACCAGAGGGTACAAAACGGAATCAACTGATGCAACAACTGACCGACTGAAGACCCCGTGATCAAACCATTACCTGGAGGGGAAAAAAAACTCTCAGTCATGGGAAGGCACACCACCACCTCAGCCAACACATACTACCCGACACCACTACCAAGAGCCAAACAAAATACAGCTGCCCAACAAAACTTCCCCTTAACTACGCCTCACAGCCTCAAACTACCCTATCAAAATTATAGTAACATAAGAACCCAGCAACCATGCCACCCCTTCCAACTCACTGATCTTTGCTAGTTACCAACCTTACCATCTCTCACAAACTCCAAAGCCTACTTTCTCCATACCACCTCCTGGTCGTCAAGTTCATGCCAAAATGTGATTACTTATCCAGCTACACTTGTCTAAACCGCTTAAGCTACTCCCCACCCTTACTCATTTCCTCTGATTCATCCCTCCTTCATTTAACCCTCTGATCTCCCCAACCATCTTAACCCCCACTAATATATTTATCCAACCCCCTTCTGAAGATGTCCCTGGACAAATTGGTTTGTTGCCAAACCTCATGCCCCATGTCAGCAAAGCAATATGTTTGGAGTTCCACAAGTGACCCACTCAGAGTATAATCAAAGGATAAATTACAGACATGTTGCCTGCATACAAACAAAATTACATATTCACTGTCAACACCACAATAGCCTATCATGATGAGTCACAATATAAATGAGCTTGGATTGGAATAGGATGCTTGGATTCTCAGGATGTAAAAGCTCACAGCTGTCATGACCTTAAAACTGATGTTCCCAAATTAGACACATACTGTGTGAGTGTATCATAATATGTGTGCCTGCACACTCTGCTGATGTTCTTTCAACCAACACAATAACATACTTATGCATGTTGCTGCTTTTGTTGCTTCTGTTAGCATTGAACCTCTGCAACATTGAAAATCTAGAAGTAACAAATGACATGCAAAGCACTGTAAATAGCGCATAAATGTACATATTGTAAATAGCACATTCCACCTTCTCTCTCTTCTTCAACTAAGTCATTACTCTCACTTTCAATTGTCACTACTGCCATCTTAATACTTAGATACTATGTAACCAAAAAATGTGTCCTGTTCTCTAACATGACATGTAATTGTAAATGTGTATTCTTTGCTATGATTGTATCTGTAACTAAACTATGTAATGCATAGCTTTTCTCCCTGGGCCTCCACTGAAAATGGGCTCCCTGAGCCCAATGGACCTCCCCAGTCATCAAACTGGAAATAAATAAATAAATAATACACAATTATCATGCCAAATGGTGCTTTTCTATGCAAATACAAGTGGTATGCTTGCATAGCATGGATGTACCACACTGGCATAGACAGAGGGCATTGCATAATGCTGTCTTAATGCCTGCCATATTCTATGTTACATCCAGTGTGCTGGAGTCTTTTTCTTTTTTTTTGAAAAAATGTTTACTGGTTGAGAAAGAAATAAACATTTTCAATACTATAATAAAATCTCAATACAAATCCATATAATTATACTGTAGAAATTAAAAGATCAAATTATTGGAACATAAAACTAAAATTTCTCAGTTGTTTTGTAACATTAATCTTGAACTTTCTAATAACTAGCTATATACATTATTTACACCATGTTCTCATAGGTTCATAGGTTCATAGGTAGGTACTAGGCTATCGGCCCAAGGGCCTATGTAAGCCTAGCCAGCAAGGTTCCATAGCTTACGCCACCCAAGAAAGTTATTTTCCTGTGCCACTGTCCAGCAAAGACACAGAAGTGATCCCCAGGGTGTATTTCCTATTTCCCATCCACTCATCAAGATTTTTCTTGAAGAGTGCTAAATAACTTTGCTTGACATAGATGGGTAGCTTGTTCCAGAGTATAGGAAGTCTCTGGGACAGGAATCTGTCCCGACAGCATGTCCTGTTTATTGTGGTGACATGGTTTAGGTCCCTAGAGCGTGTAGCTTGGAGGGATTGGGATTTCTTTAGGTGTAGCATGTCCAACAGCTCTGGCTTTGACATAGTTGGGCACAGATCACCTCGAAGTAGGCATTTTATGAGACGGTCAGTGTAGGGCATTTGTTTGAGGCCAGTAATCCTCTTTGTGAGGTACTTCTGTGGCCTTTCCAGCTGCTGCAGATGTCTTGTGAGGTACATTCCAAAAGGGGCATTGTACTCTATAATGGGTCTAATGAGTGATGAGCAGAGGGGAACAATGACCTCTTTTTTCCTGGATGAGAACCCTTTTATGATGAAGTGTGCCACGTAGAAGGACTTCCTGACTACTGTGGCGATGTGACTATCAAAGGAGAGACTACTGTCCACCTGCATCCCAAGGTCTTTTATCATGCATTCAGTGTTAAGTAGATTGCTGCCTATGTGGTAGTTCATGGGTACAGAGTTTTTACCAAAGAGGATGACACTGCACTTTTTGGCATTGAGCTTGAGACCATGGCTCTGAGACCAGGCATCTGTCTCAGTGAGGCCCTTCTGTAGAATGTCCACATCATTTGGGGACTTGACTATGGCTCCTAGTTTGCAGTCATCTGTAAACTTCATTAGCCAGAGGCCTTCTGTGTTAGCCTGTAATTCAGAGAAGTAGATACCAAACATGAGAGGTCCCAGGACGGAACCCATGTGTCACTGCTTTGAGGTCAGATTTGGAGTCTGAAACTTTTACAGTGTGGTTTCTGTCAGTGAGTTAGTTGGCAACCCATCTTGTGATGTAGGGATTTATACCTAGTTTAGTGAGTTTAGCTATAATTCCAGAAAAGGGGATGGTGTTGAAAGCCTTGGCGATGTCAAGATAGGCTGTGTGAACCACCTTATCCTCATCCATGGCTTTGGTGACTGCCTCAAAGAAGTCGATCAGATTCAGGAGGCATGATCTGCCCTTCACAAACCTGATCTGGGTGGTATCCAGAGTTTGGAGGTTACCAATGTCTTTGTTTATGAGTTCCATGATGATACGTTCCATGGCCTTGCAGACCAGGCTCGTCAGGCTAATAGGTCGATAGTTCCCAGGATCAGTGGTGGTTCCCCCTTTGTGGAGTGGGATAACTGCTGCTGTGCACCATTCAGTGGGCACAAAGCCTGATGTGAGGCTATTATTGAACATGGTGCTTAAGTGGGGAGCCAGTTCATTCTGAAGTTTGTGTAAAACACAGCCTGGGATGTTGTCCTTTCCCATGGATGCTGTGTTTTTGGGTTTAGAGAGTGCAGCTTTTACCGGCATAGTTGTGATTACAGGGACTCTGCATTCTTCCTGTATAGATATGGGCCCTTTAGGGGGTGAGGGGGGTAAAGTTAGCACTGAACCTATCTGCCAGGATGTTGGCAATATCAGTTGGTTCTGTAATTTTTGTGCCTTTGTACTGTAACTCAGAGCAGATCTGGGTGTTGCCATCTAGATTCTTGATATAGCTATAGAATGCTTTGTGGTTGTCCTTGGATTTAGTGGTGATTTTGTTTTTGTAGCTAGCTTTGGAGGATCTTATAAGGGATCTCAGCTTCTTACTGAGGCTGACCAGGGAGCTCCTCCCCTCATGGGATTTTACTCTCTTTTGCAACAGTTTCTTACTTCTGTTCTACAGTTTGTTTATGGCAGGGGACCACCAGAATGGCTTCCTTTTTTTGGAGGATAGTGTCTTGGTTCTGTTTGGGATAGCATGATCCATGCACTCCTGTAAGTGCTTATAGAGTGCATCTGTGTAGGATTCAGCAATTGTAACTGTATTGTCCATCTGCATGGGTGTCCTGAAGTTCACCAATTCTGTCTTAAGAAGCATGAAGTTGGCTTTGGAGAATTTTTTTTTTGCTGTGGTTTCCTTAATGGGGGGTGGGGGCGGGATGTGGATAGCAAGGGTGATAAGCTTATGGTTGGATTGGACCATCGAGGAGTTGACTTTAGCTGTGGAACACCGGTCACTCATGTTGGTAATGACTAGGTCTAGGATATTGTTGCCCCTGGTGGGGGTGTAGATAAGTTGATCTGGGAAATTGGAGTTTATGAATTCAAGAAAGCGTTGAGCTAAGGAGTTGGTACACAAGTAGTTTTCCCAGTTAATGGTGGGGTAGTGGAAGTCGCCCATTATTAGGGTGTTTGGTTGAACCCTAATATTTTACAGTACATCAAGAAAAGAGAAGTGAGAATCCTGGGGCATGGTGGGGGATCTGTAGCAAGCTGCAATTTGGATTGCAGTTTTTCCCAGAGTTGGTTGCACTTGGATAACCTTGGATACATTATGCTGAGCAACTAGCCTGGAGGTGTGGATATCCTTAATGAATATGGACACACCTCCGCCTTTGGTGTTTAGGTCCAGGTTACATGGCTGAAAAGTGTGGCATGTGTTATAGCCTGGTAGTGCAGGGGTGCTCTCTAGAGCCTTGAACCAGGTCTCAGTCACTGCACAGATATCGATGTTCTCCATTTTAAGGAGTGCCTCAAGTGAGTGCTTTTTGAGATTTAAACTTCTAGCATTGAGTAGCATTACCCTCAGTTTTTGCTTGCCTGTTCCTGTTATGGTGGTGAATTTGTTATTTGAACTCTGCCTAAAAAAGGCACTATAGGGGCAGCAAGAGCCTTAGCCAGTATCCAGAATCCCAGGGGTGGCAGGTGCAGGCCATCTGTGGCAAAGCATCGTGGTCTGTCGACCATGTCATCCCAAGCAGACAAATACTGCATTCCCTTAGAATGACAACAGAAGCTTAGCCAATTGTTGAAGTCAATCATTTTGTCCTTGTACTGCGGTATCATTTTGGGTGATGGCAGAATGCTACTCAGGGCTAGGGTCATACCTGCCTGGGTTACAAGATCAGAGAGCTCTTCCATGTCTATTTTCATGTAGTCCAGGGAGGTAGATCTCAGGTCATTTACACCAACATGGACAATGACAGAGTCATATATGTACTTGTTGTGGAGTGACCTGAGTGCATGGGTTATGTGGCGGATCCTGGCACCCAACAGGCAGCTGACAGTAACCTTCTCCCTGTTTAGCCTGGTGAGTGGGACATCAGTGTGCCTAACTATAGAGTCACCTATGACTAGTGTGTTGAGTACATTGTTTTGCCTTATTGGCTGTGGTTGAGTGGCACACTAAGTCTGTGGGCTATGTGTCATTTGGGTTGTGTTGGGGGATGGAGGTTGCTTGCATGTCTGCTTTGGTGGTCTCTGTTGCTTAGACAGATTATTATTGAGAGCCTCTGTGAATGTTTTTGTGTTACTATGTGTGGATTTTGGTGGTGTGGATTTAGTGAGACTATGTGATAAGTGTGGTGTGGTGCAATTGTTCACCTCCTCATGAATGTCAAGTTCAGTCTTGGTTGGAGAGATCTTTACCTCCAGTTTGGCTAGAGAAGTGCATCTCTCACAGGTTGTAGTGTTGGGTGGGAGGAGGAGAGGGTTGTCTGTGTACATGAGATAATTTCTACATTGGCTCAAAATGCCCAGATTCATCAGATAGACTGGAGAGAACACTGGGAGCTGACCCTTGGACATGCCTGAATAAAAAACTATTTTCCTCTAGATAAGTGAGGAAAGTGAGTACAAGAGTTGTTTTTCTCTAAGCAAGTAAAAAAAGTAAGTACAAAAATTGTTTTCCTCTTGGTAATGAGGAAGACTGTGTGCTATAGTAATTAGTAGCTTATTTAGTGCTTACAAGTTCTGAATAAGTGCTGAGCATGAATAAGCAAATTTAAGTGCTAAAACTAAGAATCTTTATCTGCACTAGATGGGTTACAGGACAGAAACAAGTGCAAATGCAGACTTTCAAATCAGAAAGTTGAGAGAGATGGAAGATTGCCCAAATGGCCAATAACTACAATTTCTGGGCCAGAACCACTCCTTATGTGATAGACAGGTTACCTAGTACTCACCACTCCCACTGATAGGCTAGAAGGCTTCCCTCCAACACAGAAAGGCTTGGGAGGGCTCAGAAGCTTACATAGAGTCCTGGATACAGCAAATCTGTATCTGGAACACTAGTTACAGGAAAGGTAGGAAACAGGCTTACATTTTTTTTTTACAGAAAAGTAGCAAAAACAGTAGTAAAAACAATTCACATGCAGTGCAAGATAGCACACGAGTATGCAGCAATATTAGACCAAACACAGTTTAAAAAATGCAATTAAATTAAAAAGGACTAAAAGCAAGTGCAGAAAGAGTTTATTAGGTAGAATGTGGTAAAGAGATGGGACTTGGGGAGTGTCCCAGATCAAATCTACAGTGGGGTGGGCAACTGCAAAAGCCACCAAATTTAAACTACAAACCAAAAATAGGGTGGGTGGGACAAAACAGTTTCAACAGAGATCTACTATCAGTCTCTCAGAACAGTGAGACAACAGTTACAACAGAGATCTAAGCAACAATTAACAAACTCTATAACCAAAAAAAATATACTCAGCTCTGTATATTTGCAGATAATCTATAAGGCAGTCTCTTAGGACACAGGTTCCAGCAATTTTAAAATGTGCATTAATTGATATAATTATGTACCATATTACAATCATGATTAACATCATACTGTTTTATGAGTTAAACTATCGCTGACGTATCATTTTCAAGGTTATATACTAGTACTGATAGTTTTTGCCAGAATTTACAATTAATTATTTGTTTACATGTTTTGGTATTAGTGCAATTATGTCTTTATTGTTTACACTTCTGATTAACAATAGGACATCTGAAAATGTGGGTGTACAGACATTCATCCTGTTTTTGTTATTATTTTTCATACAACACATAACACAATACTGATCACTCTTAATATATATTGGAATAATAAGATATTTTAAATTATTATATTTGTCTCTCCACAGAGCTTATCAAAATTAATTTCTCCAAATATTCTTGTAAATTTCTCCAAATATTCTTTTCATACTAAAAACTCTACAAAGGCATAATTTCAATTAGTTTTCAATGTTAATATAGGTCTGAATAAATTATAATTATTATCCTTTCCCCATTTGTGATATTTTTCAGATGTATAAAATGCTCTATGATAAATTTAGAAGCATATGTTTTCAAGAAGAGGAATAAGTCAATTAATTTATCAAAGTTAATAAAAGTAATTTTTGTCTGGATGAATATTCCACTCTTCACTTTTAAAATACATTTCCAGTATGATTCATTGATTTTCATTGCATTGATATGATCTTATATAGATATTTCCCAATACTGTATTATGTCAACTTTATTTTTCAATAGTTTTAATAATTTCTGTAAATCACTGTCATTGAAACTAAAAACTGCATATTTAGCCAATCCAAATCTTCCAATACATATTCTTTCAAATTATTCTCAGTTGATTTTATTTTAGTATTTTCCAAGCAATTATACTACCCTATACGTTTTTCCTTTTTCCAGTTCAGCATTTTGTTTTCTTTGCTGCTTCTTTTAAACCTCTTGCACTGAATAATGGGCATGTAATAAATATATATATATATATATATATATATATATATATATATATATATATATATATATATATATATAAATACATAAAATTATAATAATTCCATGTGTTTATATTGGCATATATCATTTTATCACCATGCCATAATGTCGAAGTGCAAATGATCTAACTCAAATAGTTAACCATTATGATAGTGAAAATGAAATAAATCAGTTTAGAAAGGGAGCAAAATTTGCCAAGATTACATTGCTGTTAAGTTGTTGCTGTTTTTTCAAAGATGTGATAAGCTAGTAGTAGAGCTGCTTGAGAATCAGCTGATTAAACTTTACCAGCTTTTTCTGAGCAAAATCATGGAATGCCAGGGATTGGAAATTAGCCTTTACCCCACTCTAGTGTGATATCAGCACTGGCATATGTATTTATCAGGGGACGGGGGCTGCAAAAATGACATTTTTCAGTTCCAACATGCTTGTGTTTGACCATTTGGGTTTGATCATTTGTCTTTTGATGTTATGACATTTCAAGGTAATGTAATGAATTTCTTTATATATAAAGTTTTGAATATTTTAACATATTATTCATATACTCAGAAATACAGGGATAATATATATTCTATTGAAATATGCTGCCATTGTTAAAAATGTATTATTTATTTTTTTTAACCTTTGACATTCTCTTTTGCAAAGACTTAGATGTAGAGCTTTCATAGTCTCTTTAAATTCACTGTTATTCCAATATATAATGGTGGAATTCTTACCTGCTACTATGTAACAGCAGCTAATATTACACAGTTTAGCTGATATTATGTAATGTGTAATATCTGAAATATTATATCTGCTATTTTTCTTTGAATGAAAATGATTTTATAAGCTATACTTGGTCTATTTGGATGCCAGCCTGGCAATGGGTGCAGAGGGTTAAGGCTGTGAGCTGTATTTTCTGTGGTACTGGGTTTGATTCCCTCACACATCATTTGACTACTGTGTGGCTTTCAGCAAGTTGCTTATCCATACAGCACCCAAAGACAACTGGGAATTTGGTCTAGGCTCCACAATGGTGCCCTGAACTACAAACATAGTAACTGCTTATGACTAATTTCTGCATCAGGATGGTGTGCATTATAATAGTTAAGGTGCTTACATCACATAGGAAATGGCACAGGGTTTGATTTCAGGGGCCAGGAGTTGGTATAATGGTTAAGTGGTTTATCTCACAGACACAATATTCAGGATTTAGTTTGCACCTTTGGAAAGGAAATTGGTTGGGCTTAATACTGTCTGCTAGAACAGCTAGCCTAGACCTGGTAAATGAACGTACAAACCAAAAAAAGGTTAATAAATTATAGAACTTTGTATAGAAGAATCATTTTATTAATATGTCAAGGGCAGATCTTGCCTTGTTGAATCTGGTTGACTTCTTTGAAACTGTCACCAAAACCCTGGATGAGGGAAAGTCAGTGCATACAGCTTACCTTGACTTGGCCAAGGCCTTTGACTCAATCCTCCACTCAGGCATCATTGAAAAGCTAACACAGCTTGGCGTAAATCCTTATCTCATCAGGTGGGTGGCCAAATGGCTCACTGATAGGACCCTGAAAGTCAAAATAGGCATGTCCATCTCCAATAGCAGACCTGTCACTAGTGGAGTTCCCAAAGGATCTGTCTTGGGACCCCTACTGTTTGACATTTATTTCTCAGAGATCCAGGCAAAGACAAAAGCCCTGTGGCTGACCAGGTTTGTGGATGACTGTAAGTAGGGTGCTGTCATTGACTCCCCAAATGATGTTAACATACTGCAAGAGAGTCTCACAGCAACTAATGATAGGTGCCAAAGTCATGTCTTCAAGCTAAAGGCAAAAAAATGCATCTTCATACCTTTCCGAAAAACAGGCCCCCTACCAATTACTACAACACCTGCAACCCCCTAAGCACAAAACCTGTGGTGAGAGACCTGGGCACTCAGGTTAATAACAACCTCACATTTGACCATCATGTCACAGCAGTGGTCAGAAAAGCCTATTACTTGGTTTATTTCATGAGTAAATGGATTGCATCCAGAAAAAAGGAAGTTATTACCTCTCTATACTCCTCCCTCATTAAACCAATAATTGAGTATAATGCCCCATTTCAGATGTACCTCTCCAAACATCTGCATCAACTGGAAAGGCCAGTGAAATACCTCACAAAGAGAATTCACGGCCTCCAACACCTCTCCTATGTAGACAGGCTCAAATCACTATCACCCTACTCTGTATCTTACAGATTGCTCAGGGGTAAACTGTGTCTTGCCTACAAGGCAATCTCAGACTCTGCCCTACTAGAGTTGCTCCATATCCATAAGTCTAACTCCTCATGTACTACCCACTCAAAAGGCCTGAATCTAATATGTGACATCAACAAAACCTGCTGGAGAGACAGGTTTATCTCCCAGAGGCTGCCCCATCTCTGGAATAGACTTTCAATACACGTCAAACAGAGCACCTTGCTGATCCTCTTCAAGCACAACTTTGATGAGTGGATGGGAAACCACAAATTTGTCCCAGGGGTTCCACTTTGTCCCTCATTGAAGGGGTAACAGGTGCTGACTGAGGTTTCTTTTTGGGGGTAAACTTTTTGATAGTAACCTCCTATGATCGCATTTTCTTATCTTGTTTTCTAAACTGAAGAAAATGTTATCCTATCTGGTGATAATATTGCTAAGGTTTTCAAGAATCTTTTCAGTATCTTCTTTAACTATCAATTACAATATCTGTATTAATATAATCACCAAGTAGTCGATCTTTTCATTATCATTCCAACTGTACTCATCTGTTAGTGTCAAACTGCAGTATTGATTAGGGTTTAAAATAATAGCTTTAGTCACTGATTATTATTATTAATCTTTAACTCAACAAAAAGTTAAATTCCTTTAATAAAATTTGTAAGTAGCTAGTTAATATACTAATATCTTTAAGTATTAAAAACATGTCATCATCAAAATGTGATATTTTTATTCATTATCATAATTTGCTTTCATACCTGGCTTATTGCTGTTTTCTCTTATTAAGTTGGCCAATGTCTCCATGGCCAAGGCAAATAGGAGGGAAGAAAATGGAAAATCCTGGTTTGTACATTTTTAATATCTATTACTTTTAATAAAAAATTAATATCAAAGTATGTTTTATTACTAGTACATAAAGATTTTAGTATACTAATAAAATCAAAAGCCAAATTTATGTAATCCTACTAAGAGATAATTCCAGTTGCTTGCATCAAACTTATTTTCTTTATTAAGGCTTAAAAAAACTAATTCATCATTTGTTAGTATTGTATTAGTGGTTAGTTAGAGTTTATTCATTGTTTATATTATCTTGAGTTTGTTTTTTAATTGTGAATCATGACTGATATTGGCTAATTGGAAAAATCTGATACATTTTAATCTGTCTGTACTTATTGATACAAATACTTTATAGTTCATTTTAATAATGTAATAGGTCTGGTGAAGAGCAATGGCTTGGATTTTTGTTTTGTTTAAGATCAGGGGATGCCAATGGATATCTCCTGGAAGCTGAATTTAATTATGCTACTGTCTGCCAAAAAAAAAAAAAAATTACTAGAAAATGAAAGTCAAAAGTTAAACCAACTGTAACTGAAGTATTATGTATTTTAAAGAAGATAAAACAGCTAGAGCTACAATCTTGTAAAAGGGAAGAAGCAGATTACATGGAAATAAATAGAATTTATAGGAGCAATACAGAGTAATGTTCAGGAGGAAGAGTGAGGTTTAAGGTAATATAGGACTTGAGGAATTTTTGTAATGTAGTGAATAATAATTAAAAATAAAGTCATATATATATATATATATAACATATAACTCAAAAATATGATGTTAACATGGTTTATTTATTTTCTGTTAATGTATGTGTGCCTATGTCTTAAGTGATAATTTAATAAAGGTTTTAAAAACACTCATTTATCAGCCAAATCAATCTGCAAAATCATAGTTGGTTTAATTGAATAAAATATAGTCCATTGTAAAGCTGGATAAAGAGTTTAGCTGATTCATATTACAGGCCTAATATAAAAGTGATGCAAATAATAATATATACTCACCCAAAACATTTAGAATATACTTCATAAAAATCACAATGTTCCCCAACAGAGAGAAAAAAAACATCTGCAGATAATGGAAGAAAGCTAACAAAATAATTAGTTGTCAAGCTAAAGAAAGCACAGTGTAAAGGATATTTTACTCCTTAAGCCCAGTTATTTCTGTTGTTATGCATATTTTTGAGATAAGCTATACTGGTTAGGCTAGAAGGTACAGCATATTGTGTTTGAAAATTAATTTATGTACATTCCAGTGAAATTAATACTGCAACTTGTATATAAATTATGGGACAAGCCAGGTCTTGAAGAAGTGTGAAGTTTTAGGTTTTTATCCATACTCCATGTTGATTTTACTTGATCTGTAAACATTTCTTTACATTTAGTTTGTAGTGTCTCTAAGATTCCAGTACAGAAGATATGCCCACCATTATTGCTTCGACAGGTCAAAAAAGGTTCCTAGTGTAGTTGTACCTGTTAAAGTTACAAAGCATTTTATCCTTTAAAGGTTGTCTAGTATGATATTTCAGCTTTTTACACTGCTACTATTTTAGTCTTAGAGAGTAGGAGCACCTTCAATAACTGTTTCAAGATGTTTAATTTGCTAGCACAGAGAAATAAGGTTTTGAGTTCTATCCTGAAATCCAACTTTGTCACATCATTGTGGCATAAAACACTCCAAATTCCCCGTAGTACAGGAACCAGTGAAGGCAGTCTCACAGTACTATATGTGGAACAATTCTCTAGCAAGACTCTGCAGTCCGTGATATGAAAAAGTAATTTATTGAACAAAACAAAACAAAACAAATAAACGTAGCATCAAGGATTTAGTACTTTCATTTCCTAACCGGAAACTTCATCAGAATGTATGCTGTTACTATACAAGATCTTTTATACATCTTCCTATTGGTTAATTAGATAAATTAAATACAATTAACTTGGAATTTCAATTCAAATCGTTTAGGTAAGAATGAATTTAAAGGAATAGTTAGTGTGGTGTCAAACGTATACATACAAATAGTCTGTCTGTACAAGTGAAATGGCTTACAAATTTAATATACGTATGTAAAATTCATCACTAGTAACATATTAATTTAAAATCATACATATGTATAAATGTTTGGATGAATAAATAAATAAATAGATAAATACATATGTCCATGTGTATTATAACTATATATATTGATTTGCAATATGTATTATTAAAAAACAGTTTTAAAGTTAAAAAAAAACAGTCTCCTACAAACAATTTATAAAAAAACAAAATGAAAAAAAACTTTTATAAAAACGTCTGTCAAGTTATATATAGAAATAATAAATAGATGAATGAATAAAAAATAGGTAAAAACAGTTGATAATAAATGGATAAAAAAATGGATAAGTGGTGAGAAAATGAATAATATATAGGTGGAAAGAAAGTGTAAGGTAGTAGTAATAGTAATGGTGTTGCAAAAATGATGTTTCTATTTGTTTTTGTTTTTGTTCTTGTTCTTATTTTTATTTTTTGTTTTTACCCTGTTCGCCCTTAGTTTTAGGGCTGGTAGTAGTGACACCTGATCATTCATCCCTGGAGGTGTATTGGAATCCAGATGTAGTTGCCAGATTAATTCCTGTAACTGAGTTGCGTTTCCCAGTCCTCCCCTCTACTATTCCTGGGTACCATTTCCAATATCCAAAACTTGAAGTTAGCTCCTAAACAGGTTAATGTATGTCTGTATAAAGCATTTGTTTCTTTTTTCCTGTTTACATCATACATGTGCTCGTATATTCTTTGTCGTAGATGTCTCTCTGTCTTACCCACATAATATCCCCAACATGAAGTACAATAGACAAAATATACTACCACACTGGTATAACAGGTAAAGTGGTATTTACCCTTAAAGGTTGTAGGGATAGAAGGTAATGTTAGTTCCTCTGTGTTTGCAATAAATGTACATTGAGAACATCTCCTACAACGAAAAATACCCTTTTTCTTTTTGTCGTTGTCCCGCTTGTTCATTTCGAACAAATTTTTAAGGTTAGGACCCCTCCTAAAACTGTAGCTTATTTGCCTACTAAATATTTCTAGCCTATTAGGCATAGTTTTGAAAATGTCCCATGTCTTATTTATAAGTTTTCTTATTGAGTAAGTATTGACATTGTATGTCATGACAAGAAAAGGTGTGGTTTGGTGTATATTGGTGTTGGAGGTGTTTTTCCCAGTGGTATCCAAGGTATGATCTAAGGGGTTGCTATCTATGTTAACCTCCTTGTTTAACAAAGGTACATATCTTTTCCCCCACCCCCTTATCACCTCTTCCTTTAAGGGAACAATAATGGAATCTGGGTAGCCTCTCTCCAAAAATGGCTTATGCACGTAATCCATTTCATTAATAAAATCCGTGTAATTGGAAGTCATTCAGGCCACCCTGACCATTTGTCCTTTAATAATATTTTTCTTTTGTATTGGGGGGTGGTTACTATTGTAATGGAGGTAAGAAGTAGAAAAACACATCTTTCGAAATATTCTTGATACATATTTCCTTTCAACTTTGTCTTTTATAATGGTTACATCCAGAAAATGTGTCTCTTCCATATTGTATTCATGGGTAAACTGAAGAAATGAAGTTGAATTATTAAGATATTCCATAATTTTCAGTATATCATCCTGTGACCCCTTCCATATTATTAAATATGTCGTCCAAAAAATGAAAGTATTGAACAATGTTCTCCATGAAAGGGGAATTAAAAACAAAATGTTGTTCCCAATAAAGCATAACTGTATTAGCAAATATGGGGGCACATGCTGCCCCCATTTCAACACCATCTAATTGATGAAAAATATCTCCTTGAAAGTAAATAAAATTTTTCTTAAGAACTATTTCGATATTTTCTAACACCAACCTAAATTCGTTATCATTAAGGAATTTAAATTCAGTGAGCATAGCCTCAAACCACTCAAGACCTCTGCTGTGCGGAATCACGGAAAATAAGTCCTTAACATCAATAGTTAAAAGTGAATATTGAGACTGGAAGGGTATCTGGTTTATTTTAAGCTTTTTAAACTAATGGCCAACAGGGTAAAAACAAAAAATAAAAATAAGAACAAGAACAAAAACAAAAACAAATAGAAACATTATTTTTGCAACACCATTACTATTACTATTACTACTACCTTACACTTTCTTACCACCTATATATTATTCATTTTCTCACCACTTATCAATTTTTTTATCCATTTATTATCAACTGTTTTTACCTATTTTTTATTCATTCATCTATTTATTATTTCTATATAAAACTTGACAGAAGTTTTATAAAAGTTTTTTTGCAATTTGTTTTTTTATAAATTGTTTGTAGGAGACTGTTTTTTTTTTAACTTTAAAACTGTTTTTTAATAATACATATTGCAAATCAATATATATAGTTATAATACACATGGACATATGTATTTATCTAGTTATTTATTTATTTATTCATCCAAAAATTTATACATATGTATGATTTTAAATTAATATTTTACTAGTGATGAATTTTACATACGTATATTAAATTTGTAAGTCAAATTTGTAAGTCATTTCACTAGTACAGACAGACTATTTGTATGTATACGTTTGACATCACACTAACTATTCCTTTAAATTCATTCTTACCTAAACAATTTGAATTGAAATTCCAAGTTAATTGTATTTAATTTATCTAATTAACCAATAAGAAGATGTATAAAAGATCTTGTATAGTAACAGCATACATTCTGATGAAATTTCCGGTTAGGAAATGAAAGCGCTAAATCCTTGATGCTACGTTTATTTGTTTTGTTTTGTTTTGTTCAATAAATTACTTTTTCATATCACGGACTGCAGAGTCTTGCTAGAGAACTGTTCCACATATAGTACTGTGAGACTGCCTTCATTGGTTCCTGTACTATGGGGAATTTGGAGTGTTTTTTACTGGTTTTGGAGCCTTTTCCCGTTTCTTCCATTTCTACATTTACATCATTGTGGTATCATTAACTGTAGTTGTAACTAAATAAGACAGTTGCTTTTTCTGGTATTCAGTGTTAGATAAAAGTCTCTTAGTACCTTCTAAAGCATTAGGAATCTAGTTTGCAGTTGACTTTGAGCTGTTTTGTGTCCTTTGTCAAGTAAAAACTTTACCTTGTGTAAAAGCTCACATTAAATCTCTCTTGGTATCAATGACATTGTGTTTGGGTGTTTCAATATCAGAGTGAAACTTTAAATAATTTACCGCACAAAAAAGCCGAAGAGCAAGTAAAGATAATACTACCACTACTTCTAATAATTCTCCTACCATTACTTCTACTGCTGCTACTACTATTACTACTACTACCACCACTAGTACTGGTACTGCTGCTGCTTCTACTACTGCTACTACTACTACTACCACAATTACTACTGCTGCTGCTGCTGCTACTACTACTACTACTACTACCAACACTATTACTACTACTGCTGCTGTTATTACTATTACTACTACAAAAAGTGCAGCTGCTGATACTGCTGCTACTACTACCACCACTATTACTACTACTGCTGTTACTACTACTTCTGATAATACTACAACTACTATTACTGCTACTACTAGCTTTTAAAAATAATTTCCTAACTCACCAAACAAATGATACAGCTGATTCATGATATTATGGTATAGTCTTTCTGAACTACTGTGGATAATCTTCTGAAAGACTATCTTTAACTATCAGTTGAAAACAATGCCTGCCTTGGCCACAGTCTTATCAACTGCATACTGAGTAACTGAACTTACTATATTCTATATTTGGGGAAAAAAAAACAACAAGAAAAACTTACCCAAGCTAGAGTTTGCACTGTGTGATTCCTTGAAACCTCTTGGAAAAGAGGCTTATGGGATACATCCCAATGTCACCTTAAGGAAACCAGGTATTCCAGCTATATAGTAATTCTGAATGCCCATGACTTATTGCTTTTTAAGTCAATTAATGGACAAATTTAGGCCAATAAAGCCAAACCCCACTAGCTGTGGAAATGCATGTTTTAGTCTTGTTATGACATCATCAGCACAGCATAAATGGACTGTTTGGTTAACCTTTAGAAACACATGTTTTTTGTACCTAGCTGGTGTCCCTAACCATTAAGGTGTCCGCAAAATATCTCATCTAACAACTAAATAAAAGAATAAACTGATATCACCATATACCTGAAAGACCTGGTATCCTTAAGGAGTCATTTGCATATATCCTATATGCCTCTTTTATAAGAGGTTTCAAGGAATCAGATAGTGCAAACTCTAGCTTGGCTAGGTTTTTCTTGTTTTTTTTCAGTTGGATTGACTGTGCCCTGTTTACTCTTGGGGTCATTGGGATATATCCCATAAGCCTCGTTTACAAGCAGTTTCAAGGACTCACATCGTGCAAATGCTAGCTTGGCTAGGTTTTTCCTGTTATCTTCTATATATGGAAATCTTCAAAAATTGCCCATTCCCCAAGTCCGTTCGTCAACTGTGTTATCAAAATATAGGCTGAAATCTCTTCTCTGACATCCTCAAAAAGTTTTTCAGAGATACAGTTATAAGAAGCTGCTCCCTTGGATTCGATAAACTCTGTGCAGGAATAGAGTGAACAGTGTCTGTTTAGCATTAGCATTAACAGCACCACACCTTGCATATTCATGAAGATGAGCTGCTGCTAAGGCTAAATGGACATGAAGAGTACTGAGTGCAGGGGGAATGTTTAGGTAGTCCACGCACATCTAACACTCCTCCTGCACTCAGAAAGTGCCATACGGCACTTTTGAAAAGCATTTCATTGTCTGAAACAAAAATTGAGTATTTCAGTGTCCGCGGAATAGATAGGGGAGCAAGAAACAATGCACGGGGTGTGTGACAGGTTCTGTCACACACCCCCTGTATTGTAAAAGTGCCGTACGGCCATAGCTGTCAATTGCACAGAATTCCCAGATGCCTGCCTCGCATACATCTCACAGTCCCAAAGGAATAAAGTAGTACAAAGCCATAAATAATGGGGAGACAAAAAAGAAAAATAGGGGCATGTTTTAAATATTGCACTGACAAACCCGAAACCTGATAGAATAAAAGGTTTGCAGTAGCATGGACTTCCTGCAGGGTATGAAGACTGAAACACAAATGTCTGTCATGTGAAAGCACTGTATGGCCATAGCTGTTAAATGTAGAGGTGTCTGCAGAATGTCCAGATACCTGCCTCACATACCTCTCACCCTCCTAGAGCAATAAAGCAGTACAAAGCCATAAACAATGGGGGAACAAAGCCACAAAAATAGGGACATATTTTAAATATTGCACTGACAAACCCGAAAGCTGATAGAATAAAAGGTTAACATTAGCATGGACCTCCTGAAGGGTATGAAGACTGAAACACAAATGTCTGCCATCTGAAAGTGCCGTACAGGCAAAGCCCTCAACTGTACAGGTGTCTGTATAAAAATATTATTTTTCCATAGTAAGGTATGTTTATGAGTGGTGTGCACATTATGGCCCTCTGCCCAGCATTGTTTAAACACCCCAGAGGAGATAAAAAATACAGCTAAAATCCCAATGCTGGGTTATTGTAGTGTTTAGAGTCCTGGCTTTATATGCAGGCATTCACGGTTTGAATACCACGACAGGCACATTATTTTTACATAGGAAAGCAGTGTTAAAATTATTATTTTTTTTTTTGTAAATGATGTAGTAAGTGATATTTGTTGACCAGGGTAGTGTAGCTGGTATAAAATGGAAGTGTGAGTGCATATAACATGTGAAACCACCAATGTATATACAAATGTCCCATACAATATAGTCACACCCCTTGGTAATGTAATGAAAACACACAGACAGACATCATGTAAAGTAAATCATATACACTTACTAAATGAAGTCATTATTCTAATAGTTTTAAAAATTAAAAGTGAGCAATGATTAGCAGTACTCAGCTATGCTTAGCCAGTTTAAGCAATCCTTAGACGTGAATGCTAAGCAACAGTCAGCTTAGCTAAGCTGATCTGCACACTGTTAAGCAGTGCTTAAGCAATGTCCCCTTTAAGCATTGCTAAAACTGGCTTACTGAGTTTGTGCACTGCTTAACTGTGCTCAACATTTACACAATCAACCAGTGATGGCAAAGGGCAGGAATATGGCCTTATTTAAACTGCACAGGTGGGAACACAGCCAGTACCTGTTATAGTTCAACCTGTGCAGGAACCATGGCTGACATAGGTGAGGATTCACTCTTTAGGCCGCAGTGCTGGGGCATTGTGGAGTCCAGTGTCATGGCTGGACTCCTCATAAGTAACCATGATGAGCGACTGCTGTAGGGTCAGTGACAGGGCTCACAATATAAAGTAGAGGCCTGGGACCATCTCACCCATGATCTCTCCAGTGTTACTGGCATTCCCCAAACTGGTGAGCAGGTCTGGCACCACTATGTCAACCTAAAGCAGAGGAAGAGGGCACTTGGACCAGTGTATCTGAGATGATAGGTAAAACCGTGCTCCAGTAGTTTTTAAGTATCACAGATATAGGTGTACCAAATTCTAGCCTGAGGATGTGACAGACAGGTATGCATAATGTTTGTTTTTCTCTCCTAGAGCTGCAGAAGAGAGGGCTAGTAACATTGGAGCCTATACAGACAGACTGCTGAGGCTACACTGGCAGGATGATGAGCAAAAATCTATTTTGCAGTATATTGTGCAAATAACTAAGAAGGAGTACATTGTTTATTACTAGTAGGTATACTGTTACTGTGTTAACTGAATAAATAAAGTTTGTCTGACTAATGTTGATCTGAAATAAACATCTATTACACAAACTGCTGTGTTTACTCTGGTATGTTGTTGTAGACTTAGAATGGAGCTGTAAAACAAGATATAAATACCCAGTGTTAACCATTGCTTTCCCGATTGTAGTAATTCAAAGGATTAATCCACAGTACACTATCTGTCATGTATGCATCACAGGATTACAAGTTCAGACTGTCTAACCAAGAGACTAACAGGCAGAAACCAGTAAAACAAGAACCAGAAGTTCCCCAGTATCTCAGTGTGACGAGAAATAGCTTAGTTGTTATTTTGCACACCCAGACAAGGTTAGAATCCAGGGAGTGGTACAAATATGTGTGCATATCTACACACAAGGAATCAGGAATATACAGTCAGGTAGTGTTAACAGATATTTTCTCCACAGGTTTTACAGGTAAGAAAATGTTGATAATAGCTGTATGAAGGGTATACTAATAAACTGTGTACAACTGCTCAACTGTCCCACCACATGCCTGCAAAAGACAGGAGGATAGGTACATGCAACATGCACACATCCCTATACATGTCTCTTAAGTGCCATGCTGTCATGGCCAATGGTCACTGCTACTAATAATCCTGGACATAGATAGGAAACCAGTTGCCAGTAGCACACTCACATAACAGCACTTCAAGGTACCCCTTCTGTGCCAGATATGTTACCCTGACATGTACAAGTCCCCTCTAGTCATGTACCCATAGTTGTCACAGTTTGACCCATACCATTCCAGGCTGACAGTTTAATAGTTATGTTTGTGCTACAGAAGATATGGATCATAGGTAGATGTAAAGTGAGGGCAGACACATAGAGTATTGAGCAGTACTGTTGTGGAAAATAGAAGCGTAAACAGTTGTTAATGGACATTTTTTCTCTCCCCCCACCCCTCATCTGCATCGATAATTATTATTCATATACTAAGGGTATGTTGTTCATCAAACCTTATGTTGGGATTTCTGTTCTATTATTGTTCATATATTTTATTAGTTGCATGTTAACATACCTTGTTCAAATGCCATTGTTGGTGGCCATTTGCCATTAATGTTACTGGCATGCTGTTACGATGCATAATGTTGTTACATTTATGCATGTGTTCTGTTTGCTATGCAACTGTTTCAAATCTGTTTTATGGGGTTAATTGGAACACCCATGCATGCTGTTATAACTAACCTTGAAATGTGTTGTCCATGACTAACCAACATATTTTTGTAAAGCCTCAACACCATAGCACGTTTGGGAAGGCAGATCCCAATGGATCCACATATCCCACCTCATCTGGCCATGGCACTGGGCCCCAGAACATCTGGGACCCAAACCGTGACTTCTTCATCCATTGGTCTTGCACCACCTTCAGGTTGAACCGCCACAGGGGATGGGGCCCATCTCCCCTGGGAGCAGGCACTGACAAGAGCCTGTCAGCTGCAGTCAGTTCCGAGGTATGGTGTGCAGCGTCATCCAGAGTTGGATGACTGGCTGTGCCAGATGGAGGGCCACCTGGCACACCTCGAGGGGCAGACTGCCACTCCTGTCCAGCCCCCAGCACATTCACATTCAGGGTCTTGAAGGTGCAGAGGTGACTGCACATGGGTGAGGACCTCAGTCCTACTGTATCCATTTGGGGGCTCATGGGCTTCAGATTCCCAACCACCCTCCCCGTCAAAGGTGTTTAGTCCCTCATGTGTCATATACAACCCCTGTCTGATGTCTTGTTTGTCTTGTCTGTCTCCCTACCCAATCTACCTCCCCAGGTGTACCTATAGTCCTTCCCCAACATCCCACTCTCACCTTTTAAAAAAAAAAAGCCATCTGTCCCCAAAAAATATCGCCCCATACATAGCTGTCCATTTCACACACGTGTCCACTGGACACATGTAATCCAGTCCAATTGACTTGACAACACATTTCTGCTGCCCTCACCCCTCTATCTGCGGTTTGAGTGTCCAGATTCACCTCCAAATTCTGTACAAATGCACAGCTTTTGCTGTATAAGAAATGGACAGTTATCAACCTTTCCTACACCCATCTTGAACATCCCTAGCTATCTTTCGTATTGTTTTTCCCTCTGTTTGTCCCTTTTTCACCATTTTCCTATCAGCCCTTTTTCTTTTATTTTAAAGAAATTAGCACGGGTGTAAGCAGGAATAAGCGCCGCTAAGTGAAGCCAAAATGGACTAAACATGTTTTAGCATTGCTTAGCATCACGGAAAACCATGCAAACCTGCTTAAAGCCACTTAAAACTGCTTTAATCACTCTGTCTCCATCATCCTCTCTTCTGCCCAGCAACAAAATAGACAGGTTTGGAAGGTCTTGAACCTAGGACTCTGTACACTATAGTTAGAGCAATGTACCACTACACCATTTGAGCTGTAGGAATTTCTGTTGCTTTTTCAAACATCTCATGCAATAGAGACATGCAACATTAGGGAAAAAGCTCTGTGGAATCAGTCATGCTTTGTATATATAAATATTTACATATATATATATATATATATATATATATATATATATATATATATATATACATGGTGATACACACACACACACACATATATATATATATATATATATATATATATATATATATATACATGCAAACAGTATATACTATATATATATATATATATATATATATATATATATATATATATATAAAACAAGCAGTGCAGTCATACCTCAGAATCATAACTCCCAACCCCTTAGTGCAGGAAATCTGGACAAACTCTGTCAAAATGGGGGGGGCAATGGGCCACTAATAGGGAGATATTTTAAATATCGCCCTTATAAACTTATAAAGATGCTACAGTAACAGGGGTTGTTTCAGCATAAATCTTCTGAAGGATATGATGTCTGAAACAGAAATGTATATGTCATTATTTATCGAAATAACTCCTCAGATAATTGCAGTGATTTACCAGACACATACAAATAATTAGTAAAACAGGCCAAAAATATGAGCCAGACATCTGGACATCCTGTGGAATGCCTGGCAGTTGACAGATATGCTCAGAACACCTTAGTTCAATGAATCCGGACCAAGCCTAACAAAGTGGGGGGGACAAAGGCATGATAATAGGGACACATTGAAATATGTGAGTAGATAATCTGAGAAAGTTGCTGCAGTAACACCATCTGTTCTAAAGTATATTGCCTGAAATATCACAAGTCCGACACTCAATTGCTTCTCATAAGTTAGTGACCTCAATTCTCACATCATACCACTGATTTGTCAGAAATACACAACAGTTATGGGGATTAGGCAAATGATATGAGCCACATAACTGGATATCCTATGAATATCTGGACATAACATAACATTAGGGAAACTACACTGAGCTGACAAGCAGGTCACCAAGCAACATCCAAACTACAGTCAGACCAACACTACACCACCCCAAATCAGCTCTGTGGACTTACACATCCATTAGCAAATATAGCAGACATTACGAGGATATAACAGCAGTGTAAAACAGGCACTGGTGTGAAAGTGCATATCTACAACCAATATCACCACAGTCACAGTAACATACTGTTATAACAACTGAACACTACAGTATAATGACTGTGTGAACAAAAATATCATGTTTGCCACACACACACTACCCCTTTGTATACTGCCCCAAGTCACAGTGTAGTGGGAATCCTGAAGTGTTACGGGACATGTCACAGTCTGCCCATACAAACATATAGAACTGATTGACCACCAGAAACTGGAGCAGCATGCACAGTCAGATAAAAAGTCCCATGACACTCACATGTACCCCCCTCCCTACACAGCCCAACTAACATTTACACACAACACTGCTACACAATCTTGACAGTCTGTTAACAATGGGCAGACATACACAGATGTCTCAACTGTACAGATTTCCACAGAATGTCCAGGCTTTGGCCTCATATCTATGGCTTCTTCCTCATAGCATGTCTGGAAATCTGCTACATCACTGCGGTGATAGCGGGAATGAAGGCACTAAACAATGATGTAACATACATCTGTACCTCTTTGTGCATGACATCTGGACAAAGCCTGACATAATTGGGGGACAGAGGCCCATACACAGGGGCACAATGGAAATATTTCTGTCATAAACTGAGAAAGTTGCTGATGTTACAGGGTTTGTTGTAACATATCTTTTCTGAGGGATATGAAGTCAGAAACACAAATGGATGTTAGCATTTACTGACTGCAATTCCCAGAGTATCCTACTGATTTGTCAAGGACAAAAACTGGCTGGGGAACAGACCATACATAACAGTGAAACCTCTGGCCATTTTGCAGATAGTCCTACAGTTGAGGGTTATGTCATCCACATAATGCTGTCAGACTTGAAATCACACTGAAAATGCTTGCCCAGACAAACCCTGTTAAACTAGCATTATTCCAACTGTATAGCAACAATACTTACATTCTGTCCATAAGTCTGGAACCTTCTCCCTGAATTAGTTGGGCTGTCTCCACAAGTCTTGTTGTAAGAGGGATTCCCACCTACCCTCTGTGATGCTGTAGCTCACACACCTCCATAATGTCCCCCTCACAGGCAAGGAAAAGGAGCAATGTACACATGAAGTACTCAATTATAGGAGTGTGTTGCCATGCCATTGGCTATTGGAATAACAATTCAGCTGTTCTACATGCAATTAGCAAGTGGGAAGCACCAATTGGTGCACAGGCCATCACCTGCTCATGACCATTGCCTACAAAAGGCAAGCTGCTGCCTATGCAAAACAGCTGTAAACCTCTACATACGTATAGAGAGAGAGAGAGAGAGAGAGAGAGATGGAAAGACCACAAAACAAACTGAACAAAACCAAAACACAACTATTCAGGACTACTTGGGAAAAAAAAGCTATGTGAAACAAGTAAGAATGTAAAAGAATACAGTAGGGAGTATGTAATAATGGGAAATAGGAAGTTAAACAAATATGTCTCAACAAGACCAGTTATACTGATATATTGCTGAACAGCACCTATGGCCATAGCATCCGGCTCTGTCTCCAGTGATATAGATCAAAGCTCAGGCCCCTGAGTCACCCCAGGAAAGGACAGCTCACATATGACTACTACTGGAGTGTCTGTGAACAATACTGACTGTGACACTTCTAGGTCAGCTATGGGGATGTTGTACATATCCATATGTTACTTGGGAATATAACTATGATACACATGTTTGTGTTGCAAATCTAAGACACCTATACAGGGTTTGTCCATAGTAAACTACTGTCACAGAAATGTGTGTTGAACTGCATGTGATATACTGAGCTCATACCATTCAACTATACAGTGTCCTGTTTTACAATAGCCGCATGTGTGCCTAATATTTGTAGTCATTTACATACAGAAGTGTGTTATGTCTGGAAAGCCATTGGCAAATCTGTGAACATTGACATCAGGACATAATAGCATACTTATGAATGTAAGACATACTCCAGGGTATTTCTGAGAATGCAAAGCCTACTGTGCTACAAACAGATTTATGTATGTTACAGCAATAGTAATACAGTGTCAATATTTTTGGGGCTTTTCTCCGCATTTATGTGTGTCATCGTCCAGATGTCCTGCTCTAACAGGTTGAGAGGTATGACTGAGCAGCAAGAGTTTAAATACAGTGTGCCATACTGACATAGAACAGAAATGTATATCAGGTATCACCTGTGCACATGTATGTATGAGTAGGTTTAGCTGGAAGCCAGAAAACAACAGACATGAGTTGAGAGCAGTCAGGCAAATAAGCTGTACATGTTATACATATATGTAATATGAGTGCTAGTGCATCCAACAGGCATATATGTCTACCGCTACTGGTTGTTGCATTGCCCTGGCACAGATGTGGGTACTACAATAAGCAATATTATCATGTTGAAATTGGAAAAGTGTCCAAATCTGCTATGACCTTGTGTCCATGCCTACTTCAAACAGCTATAGGAGTACCTACATAGCTGTATGGTCTCAGCAATACCTGATTCGTAAAACCTGCCTGCACAAAGGTAGGGCAATCCCCTTTGTTGGACAGGAGCAGTACACAAACCATGTAATAGGTTGTTATATTGGCTGTACAAGGCCAAGTAGGTGCAGGCACCAACTTGGAAGCATGCCCACCTTTGTCTGAACAAGCATATAAAGTCAGAGGTGAATAATGGTAAGGCTAACTATGAGTACAAATTGGACACATCCACACCACCAAGGACAAACACAAGACCATCCTCACATATGTCTTCAGTCTCAGAGGCAACAACCCAACCCAGCCTGTACTGGTGGTCAATCACACCACATACACATATGTCATAGCTATAGTCAACCTGCTGCAGACAGGTTAAGTGGAAATATTACCCCCCCGTCCCCCCATCAGTATAGGTGGATATGCACAGCACCCCGCACCCCTCCCCTCATCATTATGGAGCAGGTCCATAATGCCTACTAAAAGGCAACAAAATTAGGTTTCCATGGAGCCTGATAACATCCATGTCTGCATCCTACATGAGCTCAGGCATGTGCTCCCAGCTCCATTACACACTGTAATCAAACAAAGCCTAAGCACCATCCACAACCCATCCACATAGTTATCTGTTATCCCTCTACACAGAAGTGAGTGATGAAGAGAGGATTATGCAATTTACTGTCCCTCATTGGGGGGAACATGGCCCGTAAGGACCAGGAGTGCAATGCAAGCTGATACTGTGCTGATAGCTGACAGGGGTGTGATGTGGTTGTGAGTGGTGGCTACTGCTAGTCAATGTTGATGTGCAGGTTCTGTAAATACCATTGACAAATGTATGAGGTCCTGTGATGTGCTTCCTTGTTTATGTCTTCCAGGTGCAATGCATCATGCCAGAAATCCTGCTTACAAGGTGGCTGAAACTGCAGTAATAACTGACCACATCATCCAGCACTACAGTGCAATGTTCAGCCAGAGCCAACAGCATCTATGGGAGTGGACTGCCCTGTAGGATGACCTTGTCCACAGAGTAATCGACGTTGGCCTGCATGCACGAACATACGGGCAGGTCCAGCATTGTGTGACTGACTTGATACGTCATGCCTGGTGAAGGGCTGCTGCCATGGCCAGGGACCACATAGCTACAGGTGGGGGTCTTGCCACTCAGATCCCCACTTACACCCACTGAGGAGTTCCTTGCCAACCTTGGGGCACCCACCCCACTCCAACATCAGAGTCCAGACACCCACAATGTGGAGGTGGGTGGCAACCAGACAACGGGTGAGGAGCGTGCAAGTAAGGCCCCAGTGGGGATCAATAGACTAGTGTACAGCCATACTGACATCCGTAAAGTATCTAGATGCATATGTCAGGTCAGAATGCAGTTGTGGTTGGATTTTGTAATGCACAGACGTGCACATCTGCACATCTATGGTGAAGGACAGCAAATTGTGTAGTATTGGAGCTTGTACAGTAAATGTGCAGAAAAGCTGCATTCATCTTGTACCAATGCCACATGTGAGTCTGCTAACAATACCTCTCTCCCACAACTAACATAGGTTCCTCTGGCCTGGATGTGGGACAGGAGCCTGAGGCTGGTGAGTATGGAATTGTCCTGTTGTAGTTCACCAATATCCAAGGCATGTTAAGGGCATGCATTTTACCATGCACACAACTGTCACTCCTAGCCATATTGCATTATGTGCATGCTCACTTCTGGTGGGGTTAACTGCATTGCATCACAGTGGGTCACCACAGGGGCCTATATGCAGGAGATGTAACATTTCCAAAGCATACCTCGCAACCTGTCAGTGCAAAAATTTGGACAGAGACTGACAAAATGGGGAGACAAAGGCCCAAAAATAGGGATATATTTGAAATATTACTCTTGTACAGTGGATATAAAAAGTGTACACACCCCTGTTAATTTGCCAGGTGTTTGTAATATAAAAAAATGAGACCATGATATTTTGTTCCACACCTTTTCCCACCTTTAATGTGACCCATAACCTGAACAAATATGAATGATATAAAACCTACAATAAGCTTGATGCATACGTGTGCACACCCATCAACTAATACTTTGTTGGAACAGTTTGTGATTTAATTACAGCATTCAGACAGCATTGGGTACACACCTGCCATCAAGTAAAGAGACTCTGAGCAACACCAAATAATGATCTGGTGTCCTAGTAGGATATTCCCAACATTTACTCAGTTGCCTGCTACAGCAAAAGCCATGGTTCGCAGAGAACTTTCAAAGCATCAAAGGGACCTCAGTTTTCAAAGGTATCAGTCAGGATTAGGGTAGAAAAACATTACCACAGCATTGCATATACCATAGAACACAGTGAAGACAGTCATCAAAAGGTGGAGTAGATATGGAACAACAGTGATGTTGCAAAGAACAGGACATCCCCCAAAACTGATGAAAAGAAATGACAAAAACTGGTCAGGTAGGCTGCCAGGAGTCATACAGCAACACTGAAGGAGATGCAGGAATCTCTAGCAAGTACTGGTTGTGTACTACATATGACAAAACCTCCCATATTCTTCATAAGACTGGCCTATGGGTAAGGTTGGAAGATGGAAGCCTTTTCCCACACAGAAAAACACCCAGGCCTGGCTGCAGTTTACAAAACATTACATCAAGTCTCCTAAGAGCATGTGTGAAAAAGTGTTATGGTGTAATCAGACCAAGGTTTAACCTTTCAGCCACAATTCCAAAAGGTATATCTGGTGCACAAGCAACACTTCGCATCACCCGATGACCACCATCCCCACAGTGAGGCATGATGGTGGGAGTGTCCTGCTTTGGGGTTGCTGTTCATAAGCTGAAATCGGGGCTTTATTCAAGGTAGAGGGAATTATGAACAGTACCAAATACTACTCACTTTTGGCTCAAAACCATCAGAAGTCTGCCAGAAAGCTGAAGATGAAAATGGGTTTCACCTTTCCACATGACAATGACCCGAAGCATACATCCAAACCAACTTAAGAATGGCTCCAGCAGAACACAATCAAGGTTATAGATTGACCCAGCCAGACCCCAGACTAAACTCCAATAGAATATTTGTGGTGTGACCTGAAGAGGGCTGTGCACATGAGATATCCTTGCAATCTGACAGAGTTGGAGGGCTTTAGCAAGGAAGAGTGGCCAAATAATGCCAAGTCAAGATGTGTGATGCTGATAGACTCCTTCCAAAGAAGACTGCATGCTGTAATTAAATCAAAAGGTGCTTCAACAAAGTATCAGTTTAAGGGTGTGCACACTTATGCAACCACCCTATTGTACGTATTTCATTTATTATATTTTACACCTAACACATTTGTTTGTTTACCAATTAGAATGCACTGGTGATATGTCACATTAAAGGTGGGCAATGTTTTGAAATGAATTATTGTGGTCTCATTTTATATATTGCAAGAACCTGGCATGTTAACAGGGGTATGTATACTTATCATATCCACTGTAAGCTTAGAAAGTTGTAAGTGTAACAAGATTTGTTTTAACATACATTTACTGCAGGTTTTGGAGTCTGACACTCAAATGTATGTCATTAATTAGTGACATCAATCCTCAGATCATCCCAGTAATGTGTCAAACACAGGAGTTATGAGGAACAGTGCAAACATATGAGCCAGACATCTATACATTCTGCGAAGATTTGTACAGTTGTGACATATGTTATGTAGAAGTTGCCATTGTGCTATACAGGTGAACAGCAATAATGTGTACATGGGTGCAGCATGTGCTAGGTGAAGGGCCATTACCTACTAACACTACACACGTACCCCAGAGGTGTATATTGTTAGTGACATGGCATGAAAATGGCTGCACTGCATGATGTTGAGGGCCTGTCCAGAGTGTGTATGTTGTGTCATGCATGTCACCATTTGGGTACTATGAAGTCTATGTAATGCCTTTGTGCCACTTCACCTGTATGTGTCTGTGTGTTTATCCATGTGTGTGTGTGTGTGTGTGTGTGTGTGTGTGTGTGTGTGTGTGTGTGTGTGTGTGTGTGTGTGTGTGTGTGTGCACGTGTGTGTGTGTTTGTATGTGTATACCAGCCAACCTTATAGTGCAGGTATTAATTTACATATGTTGTCTTCCCCTCAAACAGAACCTGACATCAGTGTCTCTGTGGAATCTGACAATGATGATAGTCATAGTGAAGCACAGGTGGGATTGTCAGGGGCTGAATATGTGCCATTGGTTGGCATCCCACTGTTGTCCACAACTTCCCCCCATCATGATGCCCACAATTACCCTGTCCTCAGTGGCCACAAATAATGGACAGTTGGTGGGTGGTGGCATGGAACAGGTTAGTGTGGTGACTAAGGCAAGTGTGAGTGTAGACACTTGCCATAGCTGGAGTCCAGATGAGGTCCCAAACAGGTGGATGGACAGGGGTGATCAAAAAAGGACTGCTGCCCGTCCAGCCCCTGATGCAACTGTCACAGCAGGTGTCACCAGATGCATGTTTCAGGCCATCATGGAGGCACAGGCATATACTGACCACAACACCAGACAAATACTCAGGGTCTTGGATGCACATCTTCCCAGTTTCCTTGGTGACCCACATGACTTTGTTGAGGCCACATGTGAGAATACTGAGGTCATGAATAGACAGTGGGGAGAGACTGTGGCACTCCTTGACCATGCAATTTCTGTGCTGGAGCATGTGGTGGGAGATGGGTGGCAGCGTTGTGGACGTAGGTCAGCACCATGATCAGCTGAGGGTCTACGGGGCTATGCACCTTCACACTCCCATAGTGCTAGTACCACCAGCACTACTGAAGGGGGGGGTGCTGCCCACACCACAATGCAGCAGACCATGGGCACGTGGTCCTGGCCAATCCCATCAGGGACAAGGATCCAACAGACAGCAGTCAGCATCAGTGAGTAGTACTGCATCTGGATTTGGGCCTGGTGGTGCCAGTGAGAACCCTGACAGGACCAGTTTATGTGTCCGTGGCCGTAGATGAACTGTACACCCTACTATGTATGGTCCACAGCTGTCCAACATACCCCTGTGTAGGGTAGCCACATGGTGTGACTGTGTGCATACAAACACACTTACATCACCATCACAGCCAGGTCACCTCCAGACACACACACACCACCTCTGCACAGTCCATTCATAGAGCACCCATCTAAACACACACACACAATGTCAACCCTATGGCTCAGACTAGGCCTCTGGCAAACATACACAACACCCTGTGCATATGATGATATCTGTGCCACATCCCTGTCATCCATTCCACCAATGCAGGGACATACTAATATGGTTCTGATGCACAGGGTGAATTAGGTAAAGTTTAGCTATGTAATGCTGTGTAAGCTGCTGTCAGCTGGCATTTGTAGTGGGTACACTTTAGAATGTATGTACCTTTTCAGCCATGACACATAACTGGTGGTAGTAAATGATGTATTTTGTTTGTGTTCTAGATGTCTGTGTGTCAGCAGGATGTGGCCCTGCAGACATTGCCAAGGAGGGGTATGGCAGAGTGGTAACACATCAACTGTGTCATAGCTGAGTCACAGCTGTATATGTACACATTTACCAGGTCTGTGTAACAGTTATTGCATGTGCCACAGAGCTTATAGGGCTGAGGGATGCAGACAGGTAAAATCTATGGTAGTTGACATCAGCAGCTTTTGTAAAGTGGACAATGGTAAGTGTAGTGGGTGTAGTACACCTCAGATTGGTAAAACCCACAACCCCAGAGGATATAGTGTCGACCAAACACACAGAGAATACTGTTCCCACACACACAGTCCCACACACACACACAGGATCACAGTTGCCAGTGTTGGATTTGGAACCCCTACCCATCTAGTTAGTAGTAATACAGTGTCATGCAGTTATCAGAGGTGGCACAGAATTAATAGTGTTATGAGTGTTCCAAGGTACCTGTAAAGTGAATAACATCATGTGCCTTTGTGATGTATGGCAATGGAGGGTGTACTGGATGGAAAAGGACTCAATGCTGTCACCTACGAGTATACACACTCACAAATACTGCTATACACACCAATGCGCACACACACACACTCATACACACACACACACACACACACACACACACACACACACACACACACACACACACACACACACACACACACACACACACATTTGCCAGTACTGACATTAGCAGCCCTGCCTATCATGTTATTTATTCCATACTGTTACATAACTGTTGTATGCAGCATGGGGCTTATAGGGCTGAGGAGTGTCTACAGTTACCTCTACAATAGATGTAAACAATGGGCTTTGCAAAGTGGACCTTGGGACGTGTACTGGGAGTACCATGGCCTAAAATTGTAAACCATGGACACCCAATGGATATAGTTCTCACTCAAACACACACACACACACACACACACACACACACACACACACACACACACACACACACACACACACACACACACACACACACACACACACACACACACACACACACACACACACACACACACACACACACACACACACACAATACTGTTCTCACACACACATTTGTCAGGACTGAGATTAGAAACCTTATGTAGTTATTGCTACTACATTGTTATGCATTTATCACACGCACCATGAAGCTTACAGGGTGAAGAGTGTCTCAAGGTAATTTTAAGGTGAACAACAGCACCAGGCCTTGTAAAGTATGGCAATGGAGATGTACTGGGTGAGAATGGACTCAAAATACTTTAACCTACAGTTATACACACTTACAAACACAAATAAACTCATACACACATTTGCCAAGACTGAGATTAGCAGTCCTGCCTATCTTGTTAGTCCATACTGTTACATAGTTCCTGCCCACAGCACGGGGCTTATTGGGCTGAAGAGTGTCAACAGATGCCTCTAGGGTCGATGAAGACAGTGGACCTTGTAAAGTGGACCTTGAGACGTGTACTGGGGGTACCATGGCCTATAAATATAAAACCCACACCCCAACGAATACAGTTCTCACTCAAACACATAACATGATACAGTTCTGGCACACACGCACACATGCACATATTTGTCAGGACTGAGATTAGAACTCCTACCTATCTAGTTATTGCTACAACAGTGTTATCCATGTATTGCATGTACCATGGAGCTTATAGGGTGAAGAGCATCCCATGGTTCTTCTAAGGTGAACAACATCACCAGCCCTTGTAAAGTATGGCAGTGGGCAGGGTACTGGGAGGGTGACGCCTCAAGATGCTGTATCCTACAAATATACACACTTAAAAACACTTACACACACACACATATACATTTGCCAGGAATCAGATTAGAACCCCTACCTATCTAGTTGTTGGTACTATAGTGTTATGTAGGTACCACACACACCATGGGCCTTGTAGGGTGAAGAGTCTCTCAAGGTACCTGGAAAATTAATAACATCACCAGCCCTTGTAATGTATGGCAATGGGAGCTGTACTGGATGAGAAGGGCCTCAAACTACTTTCAACTACATGTTTACACACTCACAAACACTTTTATACACACTAATGCACACACACATGTATGCCAGTACTGAGATCCATAGGTTCATAGGTTTATAGGTGTGTACTAGACAAATGGCCATGGAGCCTTTACAAGCCTAGCCCATGGGATTACCCTGGCATCATGCCACCTGACATTACTCCCCAGTTTGTCTATTGAGTATCGTGACTAGAGTGATCCCTGGGGTGAGATTTCTATTCCCCATCCACTCATCCAGATTTCTCTTGCAGAGGGCCAGTTAGGTGCTCTACTTGACATGTATATGAAGTCTATTCCATAGTGTGGCCAGTCTCTGAACCTGTCCCTCCAGCATGTTCTGTTGATTGTGAAAATATGGTTGAAGCCTCTGGGGCATGTGGTGTGGATGGATTGGGTTTCTTTAGATGTAGCATGCCTAAATGAGCTGGGTCAGACATGGCTTTGTAAGTCAAGCAGAGAACGCCTCTAAGTAGCCAATATGAGACAGAGAATAGTTGGAGCTATTAGAGCCTGTCCATATAAGGCAGGTGTTTAAGGCCTAGGATCCTCTTTGTGAGGTACTTTTGCAGCCTCTCCAGTTGTTACAGGTGTCTAATAAGGTGCTTGCCAAATTGGCCATTGTACTCTATGATTGGCCTAATGAGGGAAAAGTAGAGGGAGACAATGACCTCTTTCTTCCTGGATGCAACACCCTTAGTAATGAGATATGACACATAGAAAGACTTTCTAACCACAGTGGCACTGTAGTGGTCAACAGAGAGGTCACTGTTAACCTGTGTTCCCAGTTCTCTTATAACAACTTCTGTGTTCAGTGGACTACCTTCGATGTGTTGATTTATGGGAACCAAGTTGTTCCCAAAGGAGATGGTGACACATTTTCTGGCATTGAGCTGAAGTCCAGGGTTTTGACGACAGTTGTAGATCTCAGTGAGACCTTTCTGCAAGATGTCAGCATTACATAGGGAGGTAATAATATCACCTAGAAAAACTGAATGAAACTTGGAATAACACCAATGAAAAACTTCAAACACCCAGCAGTGAATCACAATTCAAAAAGCCACACTCGGACAATGATATTTAGCACTTTCATCCACTTTTTAATACTGTGAACTTCATCAGAAACATCACATGTAACCCTACCCCTTCCTTTTATAATAAATTACTATCAACAGGAAATGACATTGTAAAATGCCAATTAGTACTGAAAATAATAAATACAGTAATATGCCATTATAAAATAAATATAAATATAAATGTTAATGAAATAACTTAAATTATACATTTCTAACTTATAAAATGTATCTATATATTAAAAAACATTTTAAATGTATAACTTCATTTAAACCAGGTGCTTTATCTGCACCCAGCAATAATTGCCAAAATGCTTCCTTACGTTCAAGTACATTGTTTAAATCACCAGCAAATAAAGCCTTGTCAACATTATCTAATACAAAAAATTCAAACGTTTTGAATTCTTGACATGAAAGTGCATGCCAGGCTAGTGAATTGGTTTTATCTTTTTTCTTTATAGCCAAATTGTGTTCATATATTCTCCTTTTTAAACTTCTCCTTGTTTTGCCAATATAATAACTTTTGCATGATGTACAAGTAGCTGTATAAACTACATAATCACTGTTACAGTTGTTATTATTTTTGGCCCAAAATGTTTCTTTCAAATAACCTATGATAACAAAGGAAGAATTATTTATAAATCTGCATTGCTTGCAGTTTGCACAACTATACGTACCCTTTTTATTAGTGCACGCACGATTGTTACTATTGATCTTATCCTTTCCAGATTCAAACATATACTTAATGTTAGTTACCTTTTTATAAGTGAATCTTGGTTCCATTCCCAATGTTGCCACTAACTCCTTGTTTCCAAGAATTATTCTCCAATTATTCTCTATTATATATTTAATGTGCCACATTTTACTGACTATTGGTATGGGAAATGCTGTCCAATATTCACTTACTTCTCTTTTGAATGTGCCTGTATTTTTGTCATTCGCTGGGCCAACCATCACATCCTTGGAATGCAAAATTGGGGTAGCTACCCCACTTCTTAATGCCATGACTTCTCCTTCTATCCTTTTTAACCATTCTAGATCATAACCCCTATTTAAAAAAAGAGACCTCAAAAAAGAAACTTCCTTTTGAAAAACTTAATTGTCAGAAGTTAATCAACTGAGTCTTATGATTTGTCCTTTTATAACTCCTTTTTTCATGTGTGGGGGATGCAAACTATCTTTATGTAAGTACTGATTAGCAAAAAAAGATTTTATATAGAGTCTACTTGTGAATTCTTTTTCCTCATAATCTATACCTAAATTCAAATCCAAAAAATTAATTTTTTTCCTTTCAGTAAGGTAGACATCTACTATAGATTAGTCCAAAATGATACAAAAATCACTGAACCCACAGATATTGCCAACATACTGGCAGACAGGTTCAGTGCAAATTTCTCCCCTCCCTCCCCCCCAAAAGGAGAAATATCTATCCCACCAGAGTCTAGCCTCCCAAACATCTCAGATGCCCAGGTGAGAGCTGCTCTCTCTAAAGCAAAAAACACAGCATCAATGGGACCGGACGGTGTCCCCGGCTGTGTGCTACACGAACTCAATGAGGAAGTAAACTCACACATAAGGCTGCTGTTTAATCTTAGCCTTACTACAGGATACATACCCAAAGAATAGCGTACTGCAACTGTGGTCCCACTCCACAAAGGCGGTGCTTCTACGGACCCTGGAAATTACCGCCCCATAAGCTTGACAAGCCTTGTCTGCAAGGCTATGGAGAGGATCATAATGGAACTCATAAATAAAGACATTGGGGACCTACAGACACTGGATCCTACCCAATTTGGCTTTGTCAAGGGCAGATCCTGTCTCTTGAACTTGGTTGACTTTTTTGAAACAGTCACTAAGGCCATTGATGAGGGTAAGGCAGTTCACACAGCCTACCTTGACCTAGCAAAAGCGTTCGATACAATACCCCACTCGGGCATCATAGAAAAGCTCACCAGCTTAGACATAAACCCATATGTCACAAGATGGGTTGCAAACTGGCTCAAGGACAGAACCCACAGGGTTAGAGTTGCTGGTGCCATGTCAGACTCTAAGCCAGTCACGAGCGGTGTCCCACAGGGCTCAGTCCTGGGCCCCCTCTTGTTCGGCATTTATTTTTCTGAAGTGCAGGCAAACATAGGGGGATTGTGGCTGACAAAATTTGCAGATGACTGCAAACTGGGCACCATAATTGACACTCCATCAGACACAGACAACCTCCAGAGAGGTCTCATAGAAATGGATAGCTGGTGCCAGAGCCATGGCCTTAAGCTAAATGCCAAAAAATGTATAGTCATACCCTTTGGGAAAAACAAGGTAACCCCTAATTACCACATAGGTGGTAATCCATTAAACACGGAAGAAAATTATCAGGGACCTGGGGACCCAAGTTGACAGTAACCTCTCTTTTGACACTCACATTGCCAAAGTGGTTAGGAAGACCTTCTACATTGCCCACCTGATCATGAAGGGATTCAGATCCAGATCAGGAGAGGTCATTGTACCCCTGTACTCTTCACTTATCAGACCAATGATTGAGTACAACGCCCCATTCGGAATGTACCTTACCTGACACCTGCAGCAGGTGGAAAGACCCCAAAAGTTCCTCACCAAAAGGATAAAGGGGCTCAAACATATGTCATACGCTGCCCGACTGAAGAAACTCCAGCTCTATTCAGTCGCATACCGTCTGCTCAGAGGTGATCTGTGCCTGACATACAAGGCCATGTCCAACCCGTTATTAATGGACATGCTCCACCTCAAAAAATCCAAATCCACCAGAGCCACGAGAGCAAGAGACTTAAACCTCAACACGGATATAAATAGGACGTGCTGGAGGGACAGATTCATCACCCAGAGACTCCTTACACTATGGAACAGAATCCCAGTCCATGTGAGGCAGAGCCCCTCACTGACTCTGTTCAAGAGAAATCTTGACGAGTGGATGGGAGATAGTAGGTTTACCCCAGGAATCAACTCTGTGTCACTGCTGGACAGAGGCACAGCAAACTAATGGGTATAGTATTCTCATCCTAAGGGGTGGTGAAAGCCACACACACTCTGGCTAGGCTTATAAATGCTCTAGGGCAGATAGCCTAGTATGAACCTATGAACCTATGAACCTATACATAGATGATTTTTTTTTTCTATGGACTGGGAACTATCAGGAATTTGTAGACTTTGTTATGGATTTAAATTCGACCACTGAATTTTTGGAATTTAAGATCAGTGGATTTGAATCTGGAAAGGATAAGATCAATAGTAACAATCGTACGTGCACTAATAAAAAGGGTACGTATAGTTGTGCAAACTGCAAACAATGCAGATTTATAAGTAATTCTTCCTTTGTTATCATAGGTTATTTGAAAGAAACATTTTGGGCCAAAAATTATTACAACTGTAACAGAGATTATGTAGTTTATACAGCTACTTGTACATCATACAAAAGTTATTATATTGGCAAAACAAAGAGAAGTTTAAAAAGGAGAATATATGAACACAATTTGGCTATAAAGAAAAAAGATAAAACCAATTCACTAGCCAGGCATACACTTTCATGTCAAGAATTCAAAATGTTTGATTTTTTTTTGTATTAGATAATGTTGACAAGGTTTTATTTGCTGGTGATTTAAACAATGCACTTGAACGTAAGGAAGCATTTTGGCAATTATTGCTGGGTGCAGATAAAGCACCTGGTTTAAATGAAGTTAAAAATTTAAAATGTTTTTTTAATATATAGATACATTTTATAAGTTAGAAATATATAATTGAAGTTATTTCATTAACATTTATATTTATATTTATGTTATAATGGCATATTACTGTATTTATTATTTTCAGTACTAATTGGCATTTTACAATGTCATTTCCTGTTGATAGTAATTTATTATAAAAGGAAGGGGTAGGGTTACATGTGATGTTTCTGATGAAGTTCACAGTATTAAAAAGTGGATGAAAGCGCTAAATATCGTTGTCCGAGTGTGGCTTTTTGGATTGTGATTCACTGCTGGGTGTTTGTAATAATATCACCTACCTTACAGTTGTCTGCAAACATTGTTAGCCCGAGTCCCTTTGTGTTGACCTGCTACACTATTCCTACACAAAAAAAACAGGTTATTGAATCCCAGGGACTGACTAGCACAACCTTTTCTCAACCAATCTTCAAACAAAGTCTGTTCTATTTCATTTTAATATGTGCAAGAAAAACTGAACAACTGAGGCATTTGTGTCTCTATTTTTTGGGTCTGTCCACACTATCAGTGTAAGTTCTCACCCCATTTAGGTTTCTGATATAAAGCATACTATCCTCACTTCAGTCCACTTAACTAGTTTATGAATTATCCTTTAGACCATATCAAACTATCTGCCAGAAACTAGTCTTGTTTTCTCTTAACATTATGCAATATATATTCCCCAGCAAGTAGGTGACCCTCAAGGGTTTGGAGTTGAACCTTGCCTTCTTAAATATGTTTGTCAAAATCGTGTCTGACTATTCACGACCAGCCCTGAATGTACAACATTACAGAGTATTTAACCATGCTCTGGTTCACCAAAACAACCTTAGAAATTGTATCTCCACTAGATTAATGTTTTACTATGGTTGTAGGCTGGGTAACGAAGGCGGGCCATCCTTTAAACTCTAACAAAACAAAACTTGCCTTTTTTTAGTAGCAGTAGTTCAACCTTTAACTTCTCCTTCGACCTTCACATAACAACAAAAATCTCAGCACTTCTTAAATCATTGAACCTGCAAAACTGCTAGGAGTCAGGACTTAGTATAATTTAAAATTTGATTAAAATATCAGTAAAATAGTCAACAATCATGACCAAGTCCTTTCTTACTGGCTAGTAGAGGGTGGCCTAATGGTTAAGATGTTTGCCTTACAAACACAAGGTTCAGGGTTTGAGTCTCACAAGGGATAACTGGCTAGGCTTACAATGGCTCGCAAGGGCAGTTAGCCTAGTACTAACCTATGAACCTATAACTTTGGGGTTGGGAGGGTAGCCTAATGGTTAAGATGTTTGCCTTACAAACACAAGGTACAGGGTTTGAGTCTCACAAGGGATAATTGACTAGGCTTACAATGGCTTGCAAGGGCAGTTAGCCTAGTACTAACCTATGAACCTATGAACCTATGGCTATGGATATGTATGTACAGAGAAGTACAGCAAATGCTACCCAGTTGCCTGGATGGGTATGGTGCATCATTACTAGCCTGCTGACTTCTGAATCTAGCAAGCCTGAACAAACCAATAACAGAATAAATGCATTTGCAGCTAATTTTGCCCTGTAGATCACACCGCTGTCTTTTATTGATAGATTTCCACTGATTGGCACTGAGCCATCTCATTGTTACCATTTAGCTCAAACTGACAGAATCCAATCTGTGTGTGAAAACAGATGGCCAGCTTCACAGCAAATCATTCAGCGGTATCCACCAACCCAACGCTCAGGTCTGGGAAACTTTACCTTTTCCAGACTACCGTAGCATATCGCCTACTCCGAGGTAATCTCTGCCTAACATATAAAGCTATGTCAAACCCAGAGCTGTTGGACATGCTACACCTAAAGAAATCCCAATCCCTCTGAGCTACACGCTCTAGGGACCTAAACCTTGTCACCACAATAAACAGGACATGCTGGAAGGATAGTTTCCTGTCCCAGAGACTTCCCATACTCTGGAACAGGCTACCCATCTATGTCAAGCAAAGTTCTTCATTAGCACTCTTTAAGAAAAATCATGACGAGTGGATGGGAAATAGGAAATACACCCTGGGGATCCTTCTGTGTCTCTGATCGACAGTGGCACAAGAAAATAACTTTCTTGGGTGCCGTCAGCCAGGGAACCTGGTTGGTTAGGCTTACGTAGGCCCTTGGGCCGATAGCCTAGTACCTACCTATGAACCTATGAACTAGTAAATCAAAAAACCTACTTGTCAAATCAATGTGTCTGAATACCAAAACAACTGAATAAAAACTGTAAATCTCTTAGGGAAATGTTTCATAAAGTCATATTTAAAAAAGGAATAAGAAGCTCACCATTATGCAACCAGGATGTAGAATTCAGTCGATGGCATCAGCTGATATCACAGCTGTATAATGTTGTCACCTGTTTCATCTGTTTCAAACCTTCTTTTTATTCATTCCATATTATCTCTTCAGTTTTGTTACTCTCATACCCTAAATATTTAACATCTATCCGCTGTCATCTCTTTCTCACTCTCTTTTTGTTTTTCTCTTTGTCTCCTCTTTTTTGCAACACTTTTTAATATTTGTACTTATCCAAGCACAGCACCTTGCTTAATTCCTGTTCATACTACATGCAAGTGTCTTTAACTTGTGTATATAATGCAACTACTGCTTCTTTTCTTGTTTGCTTTCTAGATGGGACATTTACAGCTACTGTCCTGTTAATAACTATGATACAGCAAGCATATAACGTAATAATACTATAGGTTCAAATTTTTATAATAGACTGACAACCAGTGGGACCTTTATAAGCCTAGCCACGCATTCCAACTGTATCTTGCGAGAGCTGATGTGCCTTAGAGGTTATTTTAAGGAATATATGTAAGCTATGATAAGATTTATAGGCTCCTCTGTGAATTTGAGGTATAGGTGCTAGATCTGGGATATATTTCTGATTTTCCATCCACAGGTCCAGCCTTCTCTCAAAAAGGGTTAGGGAAGAGCTCTTCTTCTTCATGTAGACTGGAAGCCTGTTCCATAGAAGGGAAACTCTGAGACACATACTCTGTCCCTCCAACTTGTCCTATTTATGTAGCAAACAAAGTTTAAATCCTTAGATTGAGTAATTCTGATGCTATTTATTTTGCAGATGGCAAAAGGTCCATCAGAATGGGATCCAAGAATGCCTTGTATGCTGGGCATAGATCAGCCTTCAACAGTCTGTAGAAAATAATGTACAGAGATAAGGCTTTGAGGCGATCAGCATAGGGCATGCTGTTTACGTGCTGTATTCTGTGGAGGTTCCAGTTGTGGCATGTCCCTGGCCAGGTACATATCCATGGGGTAGTTGCACTGAATGGTGGGCCTAATGAGGGACAAATACTGTGGAACAATGACTTCCTTGGACCTAGATGCCTTGCTCTTGCTTGCAAGTTCAGCAGCATAGAATGATTTCCTTATGACCTTAGGCACATTCTTGTTGAAAGCCAGGTTACTGTCTACGTATGTACCTAACTCTCTGACTATTTGTTTTAGTCTTAGGGAAATATTATCACTGAGGTAACTTCCTAGGGTGGCTGACTTCCCAAATAGTACTATTATGCATGTCTTGACACTGCATTTATTTTAAGTCATGTCTTTTGCACAGTCATTTGTGTTAGTCCTTCTTATTGGAAATTAGTGTCCTGCGGGAATTCTGTGACCGCTGCAAGTTTTCAGTCGTCTGCAAACTTGGTCAACTATAAGCTCTTGACATGGCCTGACTTCTGAGAAGTAGATGCCAAAAAGGAGCAGACCAACCACAGAGCTCTGAGGGTTAACACTTGTGACTGACCACTTTGTGGAGGTGGTCTCCCTTTTCTGAACTTCCTGGATCCTATCTGAGAGCCAGCTGGCTCCCAAGCACATAATATAGGATTATAGGTTATGCCTATATCCATGAGTTTGTTTACAATGCCCAAGTGTAGAATTGTATCAAATGTCTTAGCTAGGTCAAGGTAGGCAGTATGCACCATTCTGACCTCATCCATTGCATCAGTGACCTTCTCAAAGAAGTCCAACAGGGTGAGCAGGTATGACCTGACCTTGACAAAGCTGAACTGGATTGAATTCAGTATTTGTAGGTTTTCTATAGCCTTAGTAATCATTTTCCAGATAATACTTCCCATGGCTTTGCATAAGAGTCTGCTGATGGCATGCCTTGTGCACAGGTATGACAGTTGCAATCCTCCATTTGGGGGACACAAAGTCTGTCTGGAGGCTATGGTTATGTAGTGACTCCAGTGGTCCTGATTGGTCATTTTTCAGTGTATTTAGTTGCCATCCTTGCATATTATTGGGGACATTGATGAGGAGCTTTTGGCCTTAGAGAGCACATCTAGGACATGCTACCTAGTGATAGATGGGGGAGGGGAGTTTTTGATTGTATTTCCTAGGAAGAGTCAGGGGGAGAGATGGAGATAAAACTAGAGCTGAATTTTCATCCAGAAGATTTGCTATATCTTCTGTCTCCATGTATATTAGCTCCATTGACAATCAGTTCTGCACAACGCTGTGTGTTGCCTTTAAGGTTTCAGACATAGCTAAAGAAAGCCTTGTGGTTGTTCTTTGCCTGGGAGGCTGTATTTACGTTAAATATGGCTTTAGTAGACTTAATTTGCCCTTTTATTTTCTTTATTAATTATAGGTTCAGCGCTCCAGGTGTCCAATTTAGAACTTACTGGTGTTCAAGAAGCTTGATTGTAATATTCCCATGTTGATATTATCTACTTCCCGTATAAACATCACAATTATTTCAGAATGAAGATAATGACTGACTTTTTTTTAACTGTCAAGGAGTAACTTAATCTATAATCTGGGATAGCAATGTGCAACATGTCTGTCACTTTTTTCTTGTATTTATACTAATCTTAGTAATAGGTTTTCTGATCTGGCATTTGCACCCTGCCTGTTGCATTCAAAGTGTAAACTTTCAAACAGTTCCAGGTGAGGGACTGCCTTACGGAGCATTCAAAATCATCTGTTAATAACATATAAGAAAGAAAGTATAACAAAAGTTCCTGAAGCCATTTGGAATACATCATCCCTGGGATTCAATAAAATCTGTGCAAGAATAGCACTATTCTTTTTCAGAGTGGTTCCTGTCTGTATAGCACAGCAGCGTGCCTTGCATATTCATGAAGGCACATTGCTGTTCAACTTATACGGACATGAACACACCCCATGCACTCAGAAAGTGCTGTACGGCACTTTCTAATAGGATCTGGCATAATATTAGAGAATTACTCTAATATTATGCCAGTATTTCAGTGCCTGTGGACACTGAAATGAAATAAATGATCATTTCAGTGTCCATGGACACTGAAATAAACACGGCACCTGAAAAGCCATATAGGGGGTGTGTGAAAGGTACTGTGACACAACCACTGCATAGTAAAAGTGCCATACAACACCTCCGCAACTTGCTAAAGCAGGAAATGTGTGCAAATGCACAAATGATGGGGGATAAATTCCTCAAAAGGGACACAACATACGTATTGTCCCACAAACTTAGAAAGTTGATAGAAAAAAGGTCATGCAGTAGCATAAATTACTGAAGGATAGAGGTCTGAAAGCAAATGTATGCCAACATTCCCTGACAGCAGTCTATGTGGACAAAGGCACAAATAATGGGGGGAAGCAATAAAATAGGGACACATCTGAAACATTGCCCTCACACACTTAGAAAGTTGTTAGAAAACAGGATATGTATAAGCAGGAGCCTTTGAAGGAGAAAAGACTGAAAGCCAAATGAATGCCATTATTTCCCGATTGCAGTCCTTAATGACTTTTCAGAACACCACAATACTCACTTATATAACATAATAATATAATAATAATATTATACATTTTTTTCTAGACTAAGGAATGTTTAAGTGTAGCTAAGCAGGTGTGTGCATTATGGTGGGTCTATATCACAACGTCAAAGATGCATTACTTCAAATGCATCTTCATCGAACCCATAAAAACAAAAACTGGAAACAGCGAAACTACATATGAGCGATTTCTTTCCCTGGGAAAGAAATCACTTGTCCAAAGAAAAAATATCACTACACACAAAACAAAGTGGCTTTGCCCCCTACACCCCCTACATGCCCCCTAACTAAATATACCAACTCCAAGATCACACTACAATTTACAAAACAGCAAACTACCATAAGCTGGCAAGCAATTTCTTTCCCAGGGAAAGAAATCGCTCATATTCCTCTTCGCTGTTTTCAGTTTTTGTTATTTTAAGTTTGGCGAAGACGCATTCGAAATTATACGTCTTCGATGGTCTAATAGGAACCCTGTTATGGCTTACCGCTTACCATAGCTTAAACATCCCATAAGAGATAAATACAAATATAGAGGTAAAATTTCCAAACCGAGATAGTGTAGCAGTTAGAGTCCCAGCTTTACATGCAAGTGCTCACGGTTTGCGTATCAAGACAGGCAACTTATTTTTCTGTAGTGTTAAAATTATTTTTGTAAACTTAAATTATGCAGCAACTGTTTTTTGTCAACCAGGGTAGTGTAGCTGGTATACAATGTAAGTGTGAGTACATATAACATGTGAAACCACCCATATACACACAAGTGCTCCATACAGTATAGTCACACCCCTTACCAATGTAAGGAAAGCACATAGAGGGATGTCATGTAAAGTATATGATATACACTTAAATGAAAACAGTCCTCTGATATAGTTAAAATATTAAACGTGAGGAATGGTTAGCAATGCTCAGCTATGCTTAGCAATTGTAGTGTAACTATTGCTAAGACGTGATTCCTAAGCAGCATGTAGCTCAGCTAAGTGGATTTGCACACAGTTAAACACTGCTCAAAAACTTCTTCTTTAAGCAGTGTTAAAACCAGCTCAGCAGATTTGCACACTGCTTAGCAGAGCTTAACCTTTACAAAATGATCCAATGACAGCAAAAGGTGGGAGTACCACACTATTTAAATGGGGCAGGCAAGGATATAGCCATAATCTGTTAAAGTCCATCTATGCAGATGCAATGGCTGGCGTTTGAAAGGGAGTGCACTTTTGGTCACAACGCTGGAGCATTTGGGAGTCCAGGGTCATGGCTGGGCTCTTTGTTAAATACCATGAGGAGAAACTGCTGCAGAGCCAGTACCAGGGTTTCCAATACAAAACAGAGGCCTGGGACCATTTTGCACATGAACTCACCAGTGCTACTGCCATCCCCCAGACTGGTGAGCAGGTATGGCACCACTATGCCAACCTAAAGCGTAGGAAAGGGACACTCTTGGACCAGTGGATCCAAGATAGACGGGCCCAGAATGCTCCAGTAGTGTGTAAGTATCACAATCAAGTAGTTTGTAGCATTATTATTCATATACTAGGGACATGTTGTGCTCCAACCCAATGTTGGGACTCGTGTTATATTATTGTTAATATGTTTGATTGCTTGCATGTTAACATATCTTGTTCAAATACCATTGTTGGCAGCCTGTTGCCATCAATCTTACTGGCATGCTGCTATGATGCATACTGTTATTCCATTTATGCATGTGTTCTGTTTACTAAGCAACTGTTTTAAGGGGTTAATTGGAGCACACATGCATGCTGTTATAACTAATATTGAAATGTGTTGTTCATGACTACCCAAAACATTTTTTAAAACCTCAACACCATAGCATGCTTTGGAAGGCAGATCCCAGCAGATCTGCCTGTCCCACCTCATTTGGCTGTGGCACCAGTCCCCAGCATGTCTAGGAGCCAAGCCGGATCTTTCTCATCTGCTGATACTGCACCATCTTTGGGTGTAACCACTGCAAGGGACTGGGCCCATCCCCCCCAGGAGTGGGCGATGACAGGAGGCCATCACCCACAGTCAGGTTTGGTATTTGGTGTGCAGCACTCTTTGATCTGAGTTTAGAGAGAAGCTGCACCAGATTGAGGGCTGCCTGGTGCACCTCGAGGGGCAGGCTGCCCCTCCTGTCCAACCCCCAGCAGAGCCACCTTTGGGGGTGTGAAGATACAGTGGTGACTGCCCATGGGTGGGGATCTCAGTCCCACTGTAACCATATGGGGGGCCCATGGGCTTCAGATTCCCAACCACCCTCCCTGTCAAATGTGTTTATCCCCTCACATGTCATATACTGCCCCTGTCAGCTGTCTTGTCTGTCTCACTACCCAAACTACCTCCCCAGCTGTACCTACAATCCTTCCCCAACATCCTACTCTCACCTTAAAAAAAAGAAAAGGGCATCTGTCCCAAAAAAAATATATCGCCCCCATACATAGCTGTCCATTTTGCCACATGTCCTCTGGGCACAGGTAATCTGGTCCAATTGACTTGAGAACACATTTCTGTTGTCCTCACCCCTCTCTCTGGGGTTTGAGTGTCCAAATTTACCTTCAAATTCTGCACAAATGCACAGCTGTTGCTGTATAGGAAATGGACAGCTATGGACCTTCCATACACCCATCCTTCACATCCCTAGCTATCTTTCATATTGTTTTTTTCCTCTGCGTGCCCCTTTTTCACCACTTTCCTATCACCCCTTTTACTTGTAAAGAAATTAGTATGGGTGTAAGTGTAAATGATAGTAAATGGGAGTAAGCGAGTTTGCGCGATGCTAAGTGAAGCCAACACTGATTAAGCATCTGTACATTTAACCATCTTTTGGCATTGCTTAGCATCATGCAAACCCACTTACAACTGCTTAAAACTGCTTTAATCACTGTTTTCATCAGCCACTGTTCTGCCTAGCAACAAAATAACCAGCCCTGCCAAGTCTCGAACCCCACGCCCTATAAATTTATTTATTTATTTATTTATTTACATTTGTTGACCAGGAGAGTCCAACTGGACACAGGTCTGTTTTCAGTGGAGGCCCAGGGAGAAAAGCTCCACAGTAAGTATTACTTACATTATACAGTTAAGAAGCATAGCATTTAAAAATATAGACATTAGTCCAGCTGAGAACATAATACAAGAATAAAACATAGATATAAAACAGCTGTAGAACCTGTACACCATACTCTAGCTGTAAACCATACTGAAAGCAATGTACCACTACACCATTTGAGTTGTAAGGATTGCTGATGTTTTTTCAAACATATCATGCATTTATCTCCATCATTACCACATATCACCACCCACGTAACGCCATGTACTGTATCAAATCACCCAACCAACCATACACCACAAACAATCCCTCCATACCTGCAAACACACAACTAATTATCTATTACCCTTTAATTTTACAACTCACCTCTCCTATCCATTATACCTCACAATCTAAAAAACACCTTAGCCTCAAATACCACTTCCTAATTATATTCTACCTTAAACCATCACCAGCATTGCAGCTCAACTACTACTAGGAGGTGATATTCACCTCAACCCTGGCCCAACAAACCACACCCATACCACACCTGATCCCAATCTCCAATTTAAACACAAATCCACTGATATACTCATACTAAACCTAAACATTCACAGTATCATAAATAAATTAGAACAGTTACATGGAACCATCTCTGTATATAACCCAGATATTATAGTGATTACAGAAATATGGCTTAAACCCCATATTAAAGATAACTTCATAACTCCACCTGGTTTCAATATATTAAGAGTAGACAGACCTCACTTACAAATGCTCTCTTACAAATCCACTCCCACAAAAACTTCTCCCCAGTACAATTCTCAGAAGCCCTAAAATCCTGTGACTGGGCTCCTATAAAAACACTTCCCCTGTATATTGCAGCAGAATACTTTAATGCCAAATTCCTAGGGATTTTAAAACAACTATCCCCACTGAAAACAAAAATATTGTGAATTAACCCTGCTCCCTGGTTAAAAAAAGCCACTAAAATCGTATTCAATACTAGAGACAAAGCTTGGTTAACCTGGCAAAAATACAAATCTCCCGAAACTAGACAATGCTTTGCTGAGCTCATAAATAAAGCAAAAACGCAGGTCAGGTTGGACAAGATAAACCACTATATTTCACTACAAAGGAAACATAACAACAACCCACAGAAATTCTGGGCTGCAGTGAACAACATTCTCCAGCCTGGAAAAGTCACCACACCACCCCCAGATATCAAAGGTATTGATTCACATATAACCTCTAGTTTCAATAACTACTTTACCTCTTCAATACTGAACCTGGTAAGTACAATATCACCCACAACCCAACCTGAACCCTTAAACTACCAGACTAACTCCATCCCCTTCACACTCACCCCAGTACCAACATCTACCATTCAAAATCTCTTTGCTAAACTCAAACCTACCACCCTAGCTGTCGACAGTCTTCCAGGTAAATATCTACAAATTGCATCCAAGGCCATCACCTATCCCGTCTCCCTACTTATTAACAGATCTATAGCCCTGCATACTATTCCTTCATTATGGAAAACCTCATATATCATCCCCCTCCACAAGGGAGGTCCATCTACTGACCTCTCCAACTACCGTCCCAATTGCAATCCTATCACCTCTCTCAAAAATTCTAGAAAAATGTATCCACCACCAACTCCTTACACACCTGCTAACCAACAACCTCCTAACTAAAACCCAACATGGATGCAGACCTTCCCATAGCACAAACACTGCCCTAATTAACTTTTCCAATACCATAAACTCTCACAGGAACCAAGGAAAGCTGGGCTCTGCCAACTTCTTAGACCTATCCAAGGCATTTGATACAGTTTCCCATAACAAACTCCTCACCTGTCTAGCAGAACTCAGCCTTGATGACCCCACTCTACAATGGTTTAACAGTTACCTAAACAACCAGTCACAATCTGTCAAATGGGGCAACTCCCTATCCCCTCCTCTCCCCGTCACATGTGGTGTCCCACAAGGTTCAATCTTTGGCCCCTTTCTCTTCAACATATTTACAAATAACTCCACCTAGCTACCACTAAAGCCAACATTGTCCAGTATGCGGATGGCACTACCCTAATCTGCTCAGCAACAAACATCCAATTACTTCAAAGTAAATCCCAAGAATCCTTCACTGAGGTAGAGAACTGGCTAAACAACTACTAACTAATACTAAACCCCCAAAAAACAAAACTAATACTGTTTTACCCAACCAAACACTGCAATGCCACCTTTACCATTATGTCTACCAATGGCACCCTCATCACTCCAGTAACTGAGGCTAATCTCTTAGGCATCACTATTGATTACCAACTTAAATACAACAAGCACATATCCTAAACTATCTCTAAAGTCCATAAAAAACTAGGTTGCCTATATCGTTGCAAACTATTCTTAACCCCTGAGACTAGAACAACAATAGCCAGAACTCATCTCTTATCAACACTACTTTATGCCTCTCCAGTTCTCACCAATAATAACAAAACCAACCTGAACAAACTCTCTACATGCTACAATAAAATAGCTGTGTTCGCTGCCAATAATAGATCACATTCCCACCATTGCCTATCCCTAACTAAACTGCACTGGTTAGAATTCCCAAACCTTCTATGCTACCACCAATTGATCATAGCCCATCAAATTCTCTTCCATCCGGGGAAGTGCCCTGCCCTTGCCGACATGCTAAACTTTCATAACCCTAAAAGGGAGCTATGTTTATTTATCAAAAACCTGACTGAAGTTGATCCATGCAATTACAGTTCTGGGGAGGCCTTATTCTCCCATGATGTTGCCAAAGCATGGAACACCCTCCCACCTGAACTCAGGCTACAAAGTCACACAGGCACCTTTAAAGGCCTTCTTAAATTACACCTCAATACTAAGCCTCTCTGCAACTGCAAAGACGCCCCTTCAAGACCCACATTTCCATATGTAAGTGACCCGTTGAAGCCTTTAATGCATACACTATACTCTCACCTGAAATGTACTTTTTGTATATATTGTAAATAATGGTACTACTCCTGAGTATCTTATTGTTCTACATAATTGTTTTTTGTACTTCATTGTTTCTCTTATCTTGTATGCCAGTTTTATTGTTATCTAAACCATGTGTGTACACTGCTATTTCTTTGGAGATTTTCTCCCAAGGACTCCACTGAAAAAGGACACATGATGTCCAATTGGACTTATCCTGGAAAAATAAATGTTAAATAAATACATAAATAAACAGTAGGGAAAATATTTTGTAGAATCAGTCAGGTTTTGTATATATACATATACATATACACATGTATACATGTGTGGACATGCATATATATGGAAAAATATATGCATAATATAAATAGAGCTGTAAATATAAAAAAAAATACACACACACACACACACACACACATATATATATATATATATATATATATATATATATATATATATATATATGTTCATAGGTTCATAGGTTTATACTAGGCTATCTGCCCTAAGGCATTTATAAGCCTAGCCCAAAGTTTTGTGGCTTACGCCACCCCTTATATGAAAAAATACTGTGCCCATTAGTTTGTTGTGCCTCTGTCCAGCAGTGACACAGAGATGATTTCCGGGGTAAACCTACGATCTCCCATCCACAGGTCAAGATTTCTCTTGAACAGAGCCAGCGAGGTACTCTGCCTCACATGGACCAGGATTTTATTCCACAGCATAGGGAGTCTCTGAGTGATAAATCTATCCCTCCAGCACATCCTATTTATATCCGTGCTAAGGTTTAAGTCGCTTGCTCTAGTGGTTTTGGTGGATTTGGATTTTTTGAGGTGGAGCATGTCCATTAATTCTAGGTTGGACATGGCCTTGTATGTCATGCACATGTCACCTCTGAGCAGACGGTATGCGACTGAATAGAGCTGGAGTTTCTTCAATCTGGCAGCATATGACAGATTTTGGAGTCCCTTTATCCTTTTGGTGAGGAACTTTTGGGGTCTCTCCAATTGCTGCAGATGTCGGGTGAGATACATCCCGAATGGGTCATTGTACTCGATCATTGGTCTGATAAGTGAAGAGTACAGGGGGACAATGACCTCACTAGATCTGGATGTGAATCTCTTCATGATCAGGTGGGCAATGTAGAAGGCCTTTCTAACCACTTTAGCAACGTGAGTGTCAAAAGAAAGGCCACTGTCAACCTGGGTCCCCAGGTCCCTGATAACCTCTTCTGTGCTTAGTGGATTGCTGCCTATATGGTAGCTTGGGGTTACCTTGTTTTTCCCGAAGGGTATGACTATACATTTTTTGGCGTTTAACTTCAGGCCATGGCTCTGGCACCAGCTATCTGTTTCCGTGAGTCCCTTCTGAAGGATATCCGTGTCCGATGCACTTTCCACTATGGCGCCCAGTTTGCAGTCATCTGCAAACTTTGTCAGCCAAAGTCCTCCCATGTTGGCTTGTACTTCTGAGAAGTAGATGCTGAATAATAGGGGGCCAAGGACCGAGCCCTGTGGGACACCACTTGTGACCGGCTTGGAGTCTGACATAGCGCCAGCAACTCTAACCCTGTGGGTTCTGTCCTTAAGCCAGTTTGCAACCCATCTTGTGACATATGGGTTTACATTTAAGCTGGTAAGTTTTTCTACAATACCCGAGTGGGGTATTGTGTTGAAAGCCTTTGCAAGGTCAAGGTAGGCTGTATGGACTGCCTTTCCCTCATCAATGGCCTTGGTGACTGTTTCGAAGAAGTCGACCAAGTTCAAAAGGCATGATCTGCCCTTGACGAAGCCAAACTGGGTCGGGTCCAATGTCTGCAAGTCCCTATATCTTTGTTTATGAGCTCCATTATGATCCTCTCCATAGCTTTGCAGACTAGACTTGTTAAGCTTATGGGGCGGTAATTACCAGGGTCCGTAGAGGCACCGCCTTTGTGGAGTGGGACCACAGTTGCCGTACGCCACTCTTTGGGCACGTATCCTGTGGTAAGGCTGAGATTAAACAGCTGCCTTATGTGCGGGTTTAATTCCTCATTTAGCTCGTGTAGCACACAGCCGGGGACACCATCCGGTCCCATTGATGCTGTGTTTTTAGCTTTAGAGAGAGCAGTTTTCACCTGCGCATTTGAGATGTCTGAGAGGCTACACTCCGCTGGGATAGTTATCTCTCCTTTAGGGGGGGTGAGGGGGGTGAAGTTTGCACTGAACCTGTCTGCCAGTATGTTGGCAATGTCTGTGGGTTCAGTGATTTTTGTATCATTTTGGACTAATTCTGAGCATATCTGGGAGTTTCCACCCAGGTTCCTAACATAGTTGAAAAAGGCCTTATGATTGTCCTTTGAATCCATGGCAATTTTTCTCTTAAAATTGGCCTTAGTTGATTTTATGAGTGCTCGTATTTTTTTACTAATAATGATCAGGGGTGACTTCCCTTTTATGGATTTTGTTCTATCATGTAATAGCTTTCTCCTCTTATTGTAAAGTTTGTTAATGGCTGGGGTCCACCAGACTGGACGTTTGCCCTTTGTGGAAAGAGTCTTGGTTTTATTTGGGATTGCCTGATCCATGCAGTCCTGGAGGTGTTCATAGAAGGCATTTGTAAGGGCTTCCGCAGCTTGGGTTGTGGTTTCCACTGGCTCAGGGGCCTTGAAGGATACCACACCAGTCTTGAGTAGTGTGAAGTTTGCTTTAGAGAAGTTCTTCACTGTGGTCTTTTTTGTTTGGGGTGGGGGCGGGATGTGGATTTCCAGTGAGATTAGTTTATGATCAGATCTCACCAATGAGGGTATACTTCCGGTGTGGAGCATTTTGTCCCCGTGTTTGTGATAATGAGATCTAGTATATTTTCTCCTCTGGTGAGAACAGTGACTAGCTGTTCCATGGCATTTGAATTTATGAACTCCAGGAACCGTTGGGCTAGAAAGTTAGGGCTTGAGTAATGTTCCCAGTCTATATTCGGGTAGTTGAAGTCACCCAATATGATGGTGTTTGGAGATACATTTATACCCTCCAGTGTCTTCAGGAAGGCTGTGTGGGGTTCCTGAGTTTGAGAGGGTGGCCTGTAGCATGCTACAATTTGTAGAGCAGTTTTGCCTATGGTTAGTTGCACCTGGATGGTTTCCAAAGCTTCGTGCGTTGCCACCAACCTGGAGGTGTGGGTATCCTTTATGAATATGGATACACCCCCTCCTTTTGTGGTGTGGTCCGGGTTTTGGGGCGGAACGCATGATATGAGGTAAAACCTAATAGTGCCGGGGTGCTCTCAGGAGCCTTGAACCAGGTTTCAGTTACAGCACAGACATCAATGTTCTCCATACTGAGAAGGGCCTTGAGTGCGTGCATTTTGAGATTTAGACTTCTGGCATTGAGCAGCATTACCCTCAGTTTCTTCCCATTTTTGTTTTCTAGGGTGGTAGGTTTAGAATTTGAGCCTTGCCTAAAAAAGGCACTATGGGGGTGGCAATAGCCTTAGCCAATATCCAGAATCCCAGAGGTGACAGGTGCAAGCCGTCCCTTGCGAAGCAGCGTGGCTTGTCAAGCATGTCATCCCAGGCAGACAGACACTGGATCCCCTTTGAATGACACCAGACATTAAGCCAATTGTTAAAGCTGATCATTTTGTCTCAATATTGTGGCATCATTCTTGGTGAAGGAAGGATACTGCTCAGGGTCAGGGTCATACCTGCCTGGGCTACATAATCAGAGAGCTCCTCTATGTCTCTTTTCATGTAGTCCAGGGAGGTACGTCTCAGGTCGTTCACACCAGCATGGACAATGACTGTGTCATATTTGTACTTGCCGTGGAGTGACCCGAGTGCTTGTGTTATGTGGCGGATTCTAGCGCCCGATAGGCAGATTACTGTGACCCTCTCCTTGTTCAGCCTGGTGAGTGGGACGTCAGTGTGTCTGACTATGGAGTCACCTATGACAAGTATGTTTGGTGTTGTATTTGGCCTTGAGGGCTGTGACTGCTTTGCACACTGATTTTGTGGTATATGTGTTGCTTGTGGGGTGTCTTGAGGTAGCAGTTGTTTGGGTGTCTGCTTTGGAGGCCTCTGCTGTTTAGGTAAATTTTTACTCAGAGCCTCCGAGTATATCTTTGTGTGTTTATGTGTTTGATTCAGTGGTGTGGTAGCATTATGTGAGGCTGGTTTTGTGGTGTGTGTAGTTGCCTTCTCCTCCTGTCTGGTCTTGCCAGTCCTGAGTTGAGAGAGCTCAGCCTCCAGTTTGGCTAAATAGCTGCATCTCTCACAAGTATTTGTGTTATGTGGGAGGAGGAGAGGGTTGTCTGTGTACATGAGGCAATTGTAACATTGCCTCAATATTCCCAGATTCACCAACTGGGCAGGAGAGGACGCCAGCATCTGGCCCTTCGACATGCTAGAAAAATTAAGGAGTTAGGTATGATATATATATATATATATATATATATATATATATAAACATATATATATATATATATATATATATATATATATATATATATATGTATACATATGGTTCCACTTCAGAATCTCGAATTACTGAAAACTCGAACTTCATATAGTCGAGGCCATATGATCAAGGTTTCAGAAACTCGAAATTCTGAAGTGAAATAAAAAAAATACCCAAACACATTGTTACTGCAGTGGGTCAAGCCCCCCTGCACCCTCCCTACTTAAATATACCATCTCCGTGATCCAACTATAGTGAGGGAATGGGAAATCTCCCGTTTTGCGCTTCTGCATACAGTGAGGAAAAGGATTTCCCTTTTCTCTACTGTAGCGCAATCTTATTCAATACTAGAGACAAAGCTTGGTTAACTTGGCAAAAATACAAATCTCCCAAAATTCTTTGAGATTTTTTTTTAGAGATTTCCCTTTTCTCTACTGTAGCGCGATCTCAGAGTTGGTATATTTAAGTAGGGGGTGCAGGGGGCATGCCCCCCTGCAAAAATGATGTGGTTGGGTATTTTTTTTTTTTATTTCACTTCAGAATTTCGAGTTTCTGAAAACTCAATCATATGGTCTTGACCATATGAAGTTCGAGTTTTCAGTAATTTGAGATTCTGAAGTGGAACCGTATATAGGGTCTATATTACATTGTTGAACTCACAGAAGTTCGAAAGATGTAATATCGAACTATGAAGTTCAAAACCCAAGAATTAAAAAACACAGGACAGCATGTTTTTCCCCAGGGAAAAAAATCACTGTTCCGGTCCAAAAAAACCCCCCACTTACACTTTAAACTTAAACTAATGTGGGGGGCTTTGCCCCCCACATACCCCCCAACATGGGGGACTCTGCCCTCCACACCCCCTACTTAAATATACCAAGTCTGAGATCGCACCACAGTGGAGGAAATAGCAAAGCCCCAAAATGGCCCACTTTCTTTTTCCCTGGGAAAAAAAATCGGTGTGCCATGGCTTCGCTATTTTCATATTCCGAACATTGGGGTTCAATATTACACCGTTCGGACTCCTGTGCGTTCGACGTTGTAATATAGACCCATATGTATATATATATATATATATATATATATATATATATATATATATATATATATATATATATATATATTTCCCATCTCCCCACTGTAGCGCAATTTTGGAGTTGGTATATTTAAGTAGGGGGTGTGCAGGGGCAAAGCCCCCCTGCAAAAGCGAAGTTTGTGTTTTTTTTTTGTTTTAATGGTTTCCCTTCAGAAGTTCGAGTTTCCGAAACTCGAGCTTTTGGTTTCGGTTATTTGTAGTTCGAGCTTTTGGAAATTCGATCTTCTGAAGTGAATCCATATATATATATATATATATATATATATATATATATATATATATATATATTCATAACATGTAGTGGAGTCATACATCAGAAGCAAGAAATCTGGCCAAAGGCTGTCCAAATGGGGGGACAATGGGCCAAAACTAGGGACATATTTTAAATATTTCTTATAAACGTAGAATGTTGCCAGAGTGATAGGGTTTGTTTCAGCATACATGTTCTGATGGATGTGAGTTCTAAAACTGAAATGTATGTTATCATTTACTATCAGAAATCCTCAAATTATCACAGTTATTTACCAGGAAAATAAAAATAATGAATCTGTGGAACAGATCAGAAATATGAGCAACATTCTGCAATAATCTGGCCAGTCGAGAAGTAGGCTTAGAACTCCTTAGTGCAGTGAATCTGGACCAAGCTTGACAAAGTGGGGGAGAAAGCCATGAAAATAGGGACATATCTGAAATACTGGAGTAGATAAGCTGACACAGTTACTGCAGTAACACCCTCCTGTCTGTCCTAACATATATTGACTGAAATTGCACAAGTCCAACACTCAATTACTTCTCACTAGTTAGTGACTGAAATCCTCACATCATCCCACTGATGTGTCAGAAATACACAACAGCACATCCTACAAATATCTGGACATAACATCACATTAGGGGAAGCTCAGCTGCAAAGCATGTCACCAAGCACCATCCAAACTACAGTCAGACTGACACAACACTAATCCAAATCCGGTATGAGGAATTACACATGTATTGGCAAATATATCAGGCATTACAGGGATGTAACAGCATTGAAAAACAGACACCACTGTGCAAGTGTATACCCACAACCACAGTCACAGTGACATACTGGTAAGCCAAAGGAACAGTACATTATAAGGACTGTGTGAACAAAAACATCTCAACAAGTTTGCCACTCACACACTACACTTACATATACTGGCCCAATTCAGAGTGTAGTATGATGCCTGACCATGGTATGGAACATGTCTCAGTCTGTGCCTACAAACATATACAGCTGACAGACCACCAGAAACTGATGCAGCATGCACAGGCAGATAGAAAAGGACCCATAAAATATACATCTACCCCCCTCCCTACACAGGACAAATAACATTGACACACTACACTGCTACACAATCCTGACAGTCTGTCAACAATTGCCAGACGTACACAGACCTCTCAACTGTTCAGAGTCCCATAGAATGTCCAGGCTTTGTCCTCATATATAAGGCCTCTTACACATAATATGTCTGGCAGTCTGTTACATCACTGGGATGGTATCAGGAATGAAGGCACTAAATGATATACCCTACCTATCACCCTCTTACTGCATAACATCTGGACAAAGCCTGACATACTTGAGGGACAGATACACAAAAACATGGGCATATGTGAAATATTGCTGTTATAAACTGAGACAGTTGCTGGTGTAACAGGGTTTGTTGTAACATATTTTTTCTGAGGGATATGAAGTCTGAAACACAAATGGATGATACCATTTACTGACTGCAACCCCCACAGTATGCTACTGATTTTTCAAAGACAAAAAATGTCTGAGGAACACACCAAACAAGAAAGTCCAGAATCTGGCCATTCTGCGGATAGCCCTGCAGTTGAGAGTTATGTCAACCACATAACACTGTCAGACTTAAAATCATGTAGAAAAGCCATGTCCACACAAACCCTGTTAAAATAGCATTAATTAAACTGTACAACAGCAATGCTTACTTTATGTCCTCATGTCTGGAACATTCTCCCCCAGTTTATTGGGCTGTCTCCACAGTTTTCATTGTAAGACGTATTTCCAACTACCCTCTGTGATGCTATTATTCACACACCTTCATGAAGTCCCCCTCACAGGCAAGGAAATGGAGAAATGCTCACATGAAGTACTCAATTATAGGAGTGTGTTGCCATGCCATTGGCTATAGGAATAACACCACAGCTGTTCTGCATGCAATTAGCAAGTGGGGGACACCAATTGGTGCACAGGCCATCAGCTGCTCATGAGCATTACCTACAAAAGGCAAGCTGCTGCCTATGCAAAACAGATGTATACCCTACATCTGGGAGAGAGAGAGAGAGAGAGAGATAGACCAGGAAACCAAGCTACACATATTGGAATAAAACCAACCATACCTGAAAAAAAAGGCACGTCAATCAAGTAAGCATGTAATGGAATGCAGTAGGGGGTATGTAATAATGGGAAATAGATAGTTCAACAAATATGTCTCAGAAAGACTTGCTGTACTGATATATTGCTGATCAGAACCTATGGCCATAGCAACTGGATCTGTCTGCAGTGACGTAGATCACAGCTCAGGCCCCTGAGTCACCCCAGGAAAGGATGGCTCACATATGACTACTACTGGAGTATGTGTTGAACAATACTGACTGTGACACTGCTAGGTCAGGTACTGGGATGTCATAGATGTCCATATGTTAATTGTGAATACAACTATGATATACATGTTTGTCACAGAAATGTAAGAGACCTATACAGGATATTTCAATTGTGAAATAAAATTGCAGATGTGTGTGTTAAACTGCATCTGATATACTGAGCTCATACCATTCAAATGTCCAGTGTTATGCACACAGAATATATATGTGCCTCATATTTGTAGTCATTTACTCATTGAGTTGTGTTATGTCTGGCAAATCATTGTCAACTTGTGAAGACTAACATTACAACATCTCCTTCCCTTTTTTTTGGCTGTTCCTGTTAGGGGTCACCACAGTGAATCGTCTGTCTCCATTCCCTACTGTCCTCTGCATCTTGCTCTGTCACACCAACCACCTGCATGTCCTCTATTGCCACATCCATGCAACTTATCTTAGGCCTTCCTCTTTTCCTCTTACCTGGCAGCTTGATCCTTACCATCCTTTTCCCAATATACTCAGCATCCTTCCTCAGCACATGTCCAAACCAACATAATCCCGCTACTCTCTGACTTTGTCTCCAAACCGTCTAACCCAGGCAGACCATCTAACATACATATCCCTAATCCTGTCCACCCTCATCACACCCAGTGCATATTTTAATATCTTTAACTCTGCCACATTCAGCTCTGACTCCTGCCTTTTTGTCAATGCCACGGTCTCCAACCCATATAACATAGTTGGTCTTACTACCATCTTGTAGACCTTCCCTCTCACTCTTAATGGTACTTGTCTGTCACAAATCACTCCTGACACTCTTCTCCACCCTTCCTATCCTGCCTGTACTCTCTTCTTCACATCTCCCCCACACTTGTCATTACTCTGAACTGTTGATCCCAAGTATTTAGACTCATCCACCTTTGGAAACACTACTCCCTACATCCTCACCATTCCACAATCCTCCCCCATTCACATACATATATTCTGTTTTAGGCTGACCATCAGTCTTCCCCTCTCTAGAGCATATCTCCACCTCTCCAGGGTTTCTTCATCCTGTTCCCTACTCTCACTGCTGATCACAATGTCAGCTGCAAACATCACAGTCAACGGGGACTCCTGTCTGATCTTGTCTGTAAACCTATCCATCTCCACTGCAAATAAGAAAGGGCTCAGAGCTGAACCCTGATGTAATCCACCTCCACTGTAAATGCACCTGTCACTCCCACTGCAGAAGTCACCACTGTCACACTACCCTTGGACATATCCTGCAGCACTCTTACAGATTCCTCCACCACTCCTGACTTCCTCATACAATACCACAACTCCTCTCTAGACACCCTGTCATATGCTTTCTCTAAGTCCACATAGACAGAACGCAACTCATTCCAACCTTCTCCATACTTCTCCATCAACACTCACAGAGCAAACATAGCACCTGTACTACTCTTTCCTGGCATGAAACCATACTGCTGATCACTAATCCTCACCTACCTTCTTAACCTAGCTTCCACTACTCTTTCCCATAACTTCATGTGCTGGCTGATTAATGTTATCCCTCTGTAGTTAATACAGCTCAGCACATCACCCTTATTCTTATAATCGGTACCCAAATACTTTTTCTCCACACCTCACACATTCTCTCACTTTCCAAGATTACATTAAACAATCTGGTTAAAAAGACCACTGTCATTTCTCCTAAACATCTCCATGCTTCCACAGCTACGTCATCGGGACCAACAGCCTTTCCATTCTTAATCCTCTTCATAGCTATCCTTACTTCCTCCTTGTTAATCTATTGTCCTTCCTGATTCACCATACCCACATCATCCAACCTACCCTCTCTCTCTCATTCTCTTCATTCAACAGCCCCTCAAAGTACTCTTTGCATCAACTTAACATACTCTCCTCGCTTGTGAGTATGTTTCCCTCATTATCCTTTATCACCCTTATCTGCTGCACATCCTTCTTAGCTTGGTCCCTCTGTCTAACCAATTGGTACAGCCCTTTTCTCCATCCTTAGTGACCAAACTTTCATACAACCCTTCGTATGCCTCATCCTTAGCCTTTGCCACCTCTCTCTTTGCCATGCACCTCATATCCTTATACTCCTATCTACTTTCTTCATCTCTCTGACAATCCCACTTCTTCTTCACCAACCTCTTTCTCTGTATACTCCCCTGTACTTCCTCATTCCACCACCAGGTGTCCTTGTCCTCCTTCCTCTGTCCAGATGTCAAACCAAGCACATTTTTAGTCATCTCCCTTACTAGCTGTGCTGTAGTTACCCAGATATTTGGCAACTTTTCACTGCCACCCACTGCCTGTCTTAACTCTTCCATGAACTCAACCTCACAGTCACCTTTTTTCAGTTTCCACCATTTGTTCCTCGATGCTGCCCTCACACTCCTCCTCCTCATCTTCATCACCACCGTCATCCCACAGACCAACATTCCATGCTGCCTAACTACACTTTCCCCTGTCACCAATTTACAGTCTCCAATCTCCTTCAAACAGACCCTCCTGCATAGGAGATATTCCGCATGGGTGCATCTTCCTCCACTCTTGTATGTCACTCTATGCTCCTCTGTTTTGTTAAAATATGTATTCACCACAGCCATGTCCATCCTTTTTGCAAACTCCACCACCATCTCACCTTCTGCATTCCTTTGCTTAACACCATACCTACCCATCACTTCTGCATCCCCTCTATTCCCTTCACCAACATGCCCATTGAAATCTGCTCCAATCACCACTCTTTCACCCTTGGGTACAGTCATCACCACTTCATCCGACTCACTCCAAGATTCTTCTGTCTCATCCATTGTTCACACAACTAGTGGAGCACATGCACTAACAACAGCCATCATTACACCATCAATTTCCAGCTTCATTAACATCACTCTATTTGACATTCTTTTCACCTTCAAAAACACCCTTGCCATGCTGTTCCTTCAGGATAACCCCTACACCATTTTTCCTCTCATCCACAGTATGATAGAACTATTTGCACCTGACTCTGATACACCTAGCCTTACTCCCCTTCCATCTGGTCTCTTGCACACACAATATATCAATGTTCCTTCTGTCTATCATATCAACTAGCTCTGTCTCCATACCAGTCATACTCCCAACATTAAAAGTTCCTACCCTCACTAACACACTCCTAGCCTTTCCCCTCTCTTCCTGCCATATGAGCGTGTTACAGCAATATTAAGAAAGTGTCACTAATTTTGGCCCATCGCCCTACATGCATGTGTGGCATCCTCCAGATGTAGTGCTCTAACAGGTTGACAGGACTGACTGAGCAGCAAGAGTGTAACTACACTGTAGACACACCCACAAAATGTAGCTAGCAAGTACGACTGGTGCACGGCAACCGCACAACTTCAAGAAGTAAAACAAAAAATAAAGCCAGCACCAAGGGACTCCATACTGAAAAAGTATTTATTCCATCTTCCAATTCCACATACACAGACCGGTTTCAGCAAAAAGCCTTCTTCAGTGGTAGATGTTCAATCTCCAAAGCTGTTTATATAGTATGAAAAACACCAATTATGACATCACTTCCCTAATTACTTCATTGCAAAATTAAATGCAAAGTCAAACACTATAAAAAATCCATATATATATGTGTATATATCTCTCATGTATACACCAATTATAGACATAAATATAATCAAATAAACTGGATATTTTGCTAAATTATTTATGAGTAAATTTCTTCATAACTTGTCATTGAGCCCTGGATGGAATAAGGCTCCTAATTTAATAATCCATTTCCTTTCCTTATTGGTTAGTATGGAATGCCAACCTTGTTTAGATAGTCTATTGCTCTTGACCCGACCAATAATAACAAACATAAAACTAGCTGTTTTGTGTGATTGACAATGTCTGTATAGTGCATTAGTTAGCTTATTGTGTCTAATTTCACTAAGATGTTCAGAAATATGACATCTCAGCTGTCTAGATGTTTGCCCCACATAAAAAGCAGAGCATTGACACATAGCCAAATACACTAACCAGTCAGAACTAGAATTGCCAAAAAAGTGAATATCAAATAGTTGACCAGTGTTCTTACTGGTAAAAACTGTAGTTTTGAACATATATCTACAAAAGCTACAATGTCCACAGGGGTGAGAGCCCACAAGCTTGTCCCCCATAATAGTGAGTTGGTTAGAATATGAATAGTTTTGAAGGGTCCTTTTATAATGGGCAAAATAGGAATTCAACATTTTGCCCCTCCTAAAGGAGAATAAGCATCTAGGCGACAAATGGGGACTCAATTCTTCATTAGCATTAAGGATATTCCAATGTTTATTAACTGTATTTTGCAACAAATTAATGTTATCACCAAATGTGGTAACCAGCCTCATGGTCTGTGATTCGCCCCCTTTGTTCTTATTCTTGTACTGAAGTAGATCCAATCTATTACAATTAGTAGCCCATTCACTGGCTTGATGTACATCCAGTGCCCTATAACCCCTCATTAGGAATCTATCCGTAAGATCCTGCTTGGCCTCCAAAAAAATCAATGTCTGTAGAACAAATTCTTCTCATTCTTAAAAACTGGGATTTTGGAATGTTATTGATTGTATGCCTGAGGTGAAGACTAGATGCATATAATACGTTGTTATACTGTGGTTATTTTCTATAAACTGAACTGCTCAATGTATCATCTGGTTGTCGCAAAATCTTGACATCCAGAAAATTAATCTCCTTGATCTTATAAGTAGCAATAAATTCAATCCCCCACTTGTTTCCATTAATGTATTCCAGAAACTCCAAAAGATAATCAACACCCCCATGCCTTACAAGCTAACAATCATCCAAGAAACGCCTCTATATGTCTATTTCAGAAAGGAAAATATTATGCATTTCATCATAAATGATTTGATCTTCTATATACCGCATATATGGGGGCACATGAGGCCCCTATAGCTGTTCCCTGTTGTTGCCAATAACAATCCCCCTTGAAATAGAAGACATTTTTTGTTAGGATATGTTCTGTCAAACAAGTGATGAGGGTATTAAAACCCGGTGGATATAAATTGGCCTTGTTAATCCAATAATCCAAAGCCTGTAATCCTGCCCAGTGAGGGATACCGGTGTAAAGGGATTTGACATCCAGCATGCACATGAGCCAGTGAGGTTCTAATTGAGAATCTGAAATAATTTGTAGGAACTCTGTAGTGTCCATTATCCTTGCCCTGACATATGGTAATAAAGGATGTAAATATTGAGTCAAAAATTCGGAGATGGGCTCAGTTAAGGACCCTCTCCCTGAAACAATAGGCCTACTCGGAGGCTGACTCAATTTTTGTGAATTTTGGGCAAAAGATAAAGGTACTGTTGGGCCAGATCACTGACCATGAGCTGCTGCTTAATCTGTACACTAATAATACCCTCCTCTACTGCTAGTTCTAGAAATGAATACATTTCCTTTTTAAATTTTAGTGTGGGGTCAGTTGGCATTTTCCTATAATTCTGAGGGTTGGACAATTGTCCATTTCCCTCATTCCAGTAATAGCTGGCATCCATAATTACCACCACCCCACCTTTATCTGCCGGAAGGATGACAATATCAGTGCTGGCATATAAATCCTTAAGAGCCTGTTGTCCCCCCTTTGAAAGGTTATGCCTAACCTTTGAGATAAGTTATATAGTTGAAATGTATATCCTTCAAAACAGCCTCCTGTAAAATGGCTACATGCTTATTCATTGGCGGCATGAATTCTGATTTGTGAAAACAAAATTCAGTAGAACTAGAAGAAGACTCTGTTGTGCCAAAAAGCAATTTTAAATTCAACTTACTACAAAAGGCAATCAAGCCTGACACAGGAACATTTTCTTCCTCAAAAAAACTAGGTACAAATCCCAAACCTTTATTAAGTAAGAACTGTTCATCTTTGGATAAAACATACTTGGAGATGTTATGTATGTTATAGGTGTTGGTTGCTACTTCATTATCGATTGTAACAAATTCTCTAAAGTTACTACCTTTGTGTTTGCGCCCCCCTCTATGTCTTTTACCCCTAAAGGGCTAGCTTGGGTCCGTACTTTCTTGGGGTCTGGAGACTCACTGACAAATGCACCCTCTGTGTCAGTCATAGAAGATTCTTCCGCCGAGGCACTGAAACCTTGTGTAGATTTCTTAAGTATGGAACGAGGCCTTTTCTTCCTAATATTGGGCCTATTTGTATTACTATCTTTAAATCTAGCACCCCACTGTGACTCAAAGGGCCTGCCCCTCTCATAGTCATTGATATCTCTATGGAATTTATGCAACTTTCTTTCTTTGATTATATTCTCAAAACTGAGAAGATCCCTAGATAGTTTTCCCAAGTTCTCAGCAAAAGGTGGGCTTCCCTCATATTGTTTCATATTCTCACATATTTCTTTAACCTTCTGAATATTCTGTTCAATGGTTCTTTGATAATAGGATGTTAGAATATCAACAAATGCCATAGTGGCCCTTTGTTGTGCTTTGCTCCATTCATCCATCAATATATCATCTGGTTTTCCAACCAAAGGCTGGGTTCTAACCCTTAAGCCACGCAGTGTAATACCTTTGCATTTGTATGCCTTAAATAGTTTTAAATGCCATATATTGGTTCTCAAGATTTTCATCTCTTTATTTAGCTTTTGAAAAAGCAAGTTACAGCCATCTACTGGATCTCCAGATTGTTCCTGTGGGACTCCTTCCACATTAGTCCCAATACCAAAAATATTTATATCATCTCGATCGGCACAAAGCCCCTGTAAAATATTTGACCATAAGCCAATAACTTGCACAACTTATACACCATAAATATGGCCGGAGGTTAAAAATCAGTGTGACCGTGTTTTATTAGAAAAAAGGAATTCCACTATCCAGTTGTTCAGCCCTTGGGAAAAAGACCAGTTAACATAACGTAACCCTGAGACTATAATAGTCTTAATAATGGACTCTTGCTATAAAGAGAGGCAGGCCCAACAGAGTCCACAAGTGGAAAATATATGGGTTGAGGGTGCAAAATAATCTGCTAACTAGATATCAAAAAAATATTGTACTCAATAAGATATTATCATGGGCACAACATAATTAGAAATGACCAGAAACCTCCACTCCCAAAGAATCTGGAGGTACAGCACCTATATATAATGGTTTACAAAAATATGTAAGTTGTTTAAATCACTATTGTCCTAACAATTCTGTGTTGAAATCTCCTTATGATGAAAAAAAGACTACCAATCTCAGTATTTGCATACAAAACATAGCCTAAAGAAAACACCCTAATAATCACAATTTTGTAACATTAATCACAGTTAGAAAACTACACTGTGCCATACTGACATAGAACAGAAATTTATATCAAGTATTACTTGTGCACACCTATGTATGAGTAGGTGTACCTGGCTGCCTCATAACAACAGACATGGGATGCAAATTGTCAGGTAAATAGGCTATACATATTGTACACGTGTGTAATCTCAGTTTCTATGCATCCAACAGAGTTAGATTTCTACAGCTACTGGTTGTTGCATTGCCCTGACACAGACATGGGTACTAGAATAAGCATGATTAGCAGGTTGAACTTTCAGAGGTGTCTAACTGTGTTATGAACTTGTGTCCATGCCGTCTACAAACAGCCATATGGCCACCAACATAGGTGTATGGATTCAGCAATACATTACCTGTAAAACCTGTCTCTACCAAGGTAGAGTAATCCCTTTTGCTGAAAAGCAGCAATACATAAACCACATAATTGGTTGGTATGTTGGCTGTACAGGTCAGAGTAGGAGCAGGCATCAACTTGGCAGTGAGTCAACCTTTGTCTGAATGAGCATATAAGGTCACAGGTGGATTACTGTAAGGCTAACTGTGAGTAAAAATTGAACACATCCACCAAGGGCAATCACAAAACCATCTTCACATATGTCTGCAATCTCAGAGGCAACAACCCAATCCACCCTGTAATGGTGGTTAGTTACACCACATACACACACACACACCATAGCTATAGCAATCCTTCTGCAGACATGTGTAGGGCAAACATCACCCCCCTGGCTCACCATCAATGTAGGTGGATATGCACAGCATCCGCACCCGCTTTCCTCATCATCAGGGAGCAGGTGCATACTGGCAAATCAAAGCCAACAAAAGCAAGTCTCCATGGGACCTGATAACATTCCTGTCTGCATCCTACATGAACTCAGGCATATGCTTACAGCTCCATTATACACTGTATGCATGCAAAGCCTGAGAACCATTGACATTCCATCTGCAAGGAAGTCAGCCACTGTCATCCCTCTACACCAATGTGAATGATGAATGGTGGTTTATGCAATGTACTCACCCTCATTGGATCAGGAGTGCAATGCAGGTTCATACTGTGCTGATAGATGACAGGGGTATCATGTGGTTGTATGTGGTGGCTAATGATAGGCAGTATTGATGTGCTGGCTCTGTAAATAACTCTGGGCAATGTCTGAGGTCCTGTGATGTGTTTCCTTGTTTATGTCTTCCAGGTGGCATGCAGCATCAGCCGGCATACACTGCAGAGGAGACTGCACCTATTATGGAAGCAATAATACAGCATCATGTGGTGCTGTTCGGCTGGAAGCGACAAAATCTGCAGGATTGGACTGCCCTGTGGGATGAACTTGCCCACAGAGTGAACACCTTTGGCCACCATTGCCACACATACAATCAGGTCAGGCATTGGGCAACTGACCTAATACATCATGCCTGGCAAGGGGCTGCTGCTGTTGGCAGGGACCATATTGCTACAGGTGGGGATGCAGCCACATAGGCCCACTTACAGCAACAGAGGAGTTCATTGCCAACATTTGGGCAGCCCCCACACAACACCCAACACATGAAACACCAGTTGTTGAGATGAGTGGCAACAGATGAGGAGCGTCCAGGTAAGGCCACAGTGCACATTAATTTATTCATGAATCAGTCATACTGTGTTCGGTAGAGTATCTAGATGCATATGTCAGTTCAAACTGCATCTGTGGGTGGGGTTTAGTAATGCACACAAATGCACATCTCTAGTGAGGGACAGCAAATTGTGTACTATCATAGCTTGTACTGTACCTGTGCAGACACGTAGCATTCATCTTGTACCAATGCCAAATGTGAGTCTGCTGACAATACCTCTCCCCCACAACTACATAAGTATCTCTGGTCTGCATGTGGGTCAGCAGCCTGAAGCCGGTGAGTTTGAGATTTTCCTGTTGTGGCTCACAAGTACGCCAAGCATGTTAAGGTCATGCATGTGACCATGCACACAACTCTCAGCTATTTTGCAATAGCTGCATGTTCACTTGTAGTGGGGTTAACTGCATTTCATCACAGTGGTCATACTGGGGCCTATTTGCAGGAGATATCACATATCTATAGCATACCTCACAACCTGTCATTGCAAGAAATCTGGACAAAGACTGACAAAATGGGGGGACATAGGCCCAAAACTAGGGACATATTTTATAAATTAGTGTTATATAGTGCATATAATGGTGTACACACACCTGTTAGAATGCCAGGTATTTGTGAAATACAAAACTTAGAGCACAATAACACATTTCTGAACTCTTCCAACCTGTCATGTGACCTATAACCTGTACAATTCAATTGTAAAACAAGCAAATCTGTTAGGGGGACAATTATGACACATAAAAAAAACTTAGAAGCTAGATGTATACGTGTACACAGGCTGAAGCTAATACTGTGTTGAAACAGCTTTTGATATTATTACAACATTGCATCTTCTTGGGTACACACCTGCCATCAATTACAGATACTCTTTGATTAACAGCAATTAATGGTCAGCTGTCCTACCAGCATTATCCTAACTTTACTCATTTGCCTGCTACAGCAACAGCCATAGTTTGCATACAGCTTAGGAAGCAGCAAAGGGATTTCATTTGTGAAAGGTATCAGCCCAGAGAAGGGTACACACACACATTTCCACAGCATTGCATATACCATGGAACACAGTGAAGACAGTCATCAGATGGTAGTGGGAATATGGGGCAACAGTGACATTGCAAAGAACTGTACATACCTCCAAATGTGTGGAAAAGACAAGACCCAAACTGGTCAGGGAGGCTGCCAGGAGACCTACAACAATGCTACATGAGTTGCAGGAATCACTGGCAAGTACTGGTTGTGCACTACATAAGACAACAATCTCCCGTATTCTCCATGTCTGGCCTCTGGGGTAGGTATGGAAGATGGAAGTCTTCTCACACACAGAACAACATCCAGGTCTGGCGAATTTCTCAGGAAAAATACATCAGGTCCCCCAACAGCGTGTGGGGAAATGTGTTATGGTGTAATGAGACCAAGGTTGCACTTTTTGGCCATGATATCAAAAGGTTTGCTTGGCACAAGAACAACACTGTGCATCACCAAAATAACACCATCCCCATAGTGAAGCATGGTGACGGCAGTGTCCTGCTTTAGGTTTGCTGTTCCTAAGCTGGAAGTGGGCCTGCAATCAAGGTGGAGGGGATTAGGAACAGTTCAACATACCAGTCCCTTTTGGCACAAAATTGTCATGTGTCTGCTAAAAAGTTGTGGATGGAGGTGACTTACACCTTTCTACACAACACTGACCCATACCATACATCAAAAATCCATAAAAGAATGTCTTCAACAGAAGACAATCAACATTTTGGAATGTCCCAGCCACAGTCCACACATACATCCAATAGAGAATCTGTGGGGTGCCCTGAAGAGGCCTGTGGAAAAGTGATGCCCTCACAATTTTACAGAGTCAGAGGGCTTCTGCAAGGGAGAGTGTACAAATATTGCTAAGTCGAGATGTGCCATGCTGATACACACCTTCCCAAGAGTACTGACTGCTGTTATAAACTCAAAAGGTGCTTTAACTAAGTATTAGTTTAATGGTGTGCACAGTCATGCAACCAGCCTATTGTATGTATTTCAACTTCTACATGTTACCCCTAACTGATGAGTTTGCTCTTCAATTGGATTGCACAGATTATAGGCCACATTAAAGGTGGGAAATTTTATCACATAATTTCTGTGGTCTCATGTTATATATCAGACAAACCTGGCATGTTAACAGGGGTGTCTACATTTACAACTCTGCACAGTTCAGAGGTATGTTCTGTAGGAGTTGCCACTGTCCTAGACAGGTGAACAGCAATTATGTGTACATGGGTGCAATGTGTGCTACATGAAGGCCCATCACCTACTAACACTACTCACATATCACAGAGGTGTATATAAGTTGTAACAGGAAGTTGGAAGGACTGCACTGCATGATGTTGAGGACCCATCCAGGGTGTGTATGTAGTGGTCTGACTGTGTTGTGAATTTCACCAGTTGGCTATTGTGAGGTCTGTGTAATGCCTGTCTGCCACCTCACCTGTATGTGTGTGTGTGTGTGTGTGTGTGTGTGTGTGTGTGTGTGTGTGTGTGTGTGTGTGTGTGTGTGTGTGTGTGTACATGTGCATTGGTATGTGTGCATGTGCACGCGCGCGTGTGTGTGTGTGTGTGTGTGTGTGTGTGTGTGTGTGTGTGTGTGTGTGTGTGTGTGTGTGTGTGTGTGTGTGCATGTGTGTGTGTGTATGTAGCAGCAAATGGTACAGTCCAGCTATTAATTTACATATGTTGTCTTTCCCCCACAGGTGGTCATGGTGGTCGTGGTCCCTCCCACTCAGTATCTGATGTCATTGTCTCTACAGACTCTGGCAATGATGATGGTCATATTCAGGCACAGGTGGTGTTGTCAGGGACTGAATTTGTACCATTGGTTGGCATCCCACAGTCATCCACGATGTCATCGTAAACAGTCACAATGTCTACACATGCCCCATCCCTAGCAGCCACAGATGATGGACAGTTGGCAGGTGGTGGCATGGAACAGGCTAGTGTGGTGACTATGGCAGGTGTGAGTGTAGACACTGTCCGGTGCAGGCAAGGTCCCACACAGGCGGATGGACAGGGGTGCTTACAGGAGGACTGCTGCTTATCAAGCCCCTGTCCCAAATGCTACAGCAGGTGTCACCAGATGCATGTTTCGGGCTGTCATGGATGCACAGGCACGTAGTGAATGCAACACCAGACAAATATTCAGGATGGTGGATACAACTCTTCCTGATTTATGTAGCAACATACATGACCTTGTTGAGGCCACACTCCAAAATACCGAGATCATGAATAGATGGTGGGATGAGACCTTGGCAATCCTCAACCGTTGCATGTCTGTGTTAGAGCATGTGGTGGGAGTTGGGCATCAGCCACGTGGATGTAGGTCAGCACCAACATCAGCTGAGAGTCTTTGGGGCCATGTACCTTCACAATCCAGTAGTGGCAGTGACACCAGCACTACCAAAGGTGAGTTGTTGTCCACATCATAATGGTGCAGGCCATGGGCACATGGTCCTGGTCGGTCCTGTCTGGGACATGGATCCAGCAGACAGCAGTCACCATCAGGAAGCAGTACTGCATCTGGCCTTGGGCCTGGTGGTGCCAGTAAGACCCCTGGCAGGACCAGTTCACATGTCCATGGTCATAGACGGTGAACTGGACACCCTGCTATGTATGGTTCACAGTTCATATGCTCATAGGTTCATAGGTAGGTACAAGGCTGCTGGCCCAAGGACCTATATAAGCCTAGCCAAAAAGGTACCCTGTGTTTCACCACCCAAGAAAATTATTTTCCTGTGCCCTTGTCGAGCAGAGTCACAGAGGTGATCCCCGGGTGAATTTGCTATTTCCCATCAAATCAAGATTTTACTTGAAAAGTGCTAATGAGGAGCTTTGTTTGCTATAGATAGGTAGTTTGTTCAAGAGTATGGGAAGTCTCTGGAACAGGAATTTATCCCTCCAGCATGTTCTGTTTATTGTGGTAACAAGGTTTAGGTCCTTAGAGCATGTAGCTCAGAGGGATTGGGATTTCTTTAAGTGGAGCATTTCCAGCAGCTCTGGATTTGACATAGCTTTGTATGTTAGGCAGGGATAACCTCTGAGTAGGCGATATGTGACGGATTTAAGCTGGAGTTTTTTGAGACAGTCTGTGTAGGGCATCTGTTTAAGGCCAGTAATTCTCTTTGTGAGGTATTTCTGTGGTCTTTCCAGGTGTTGTAGATAACTTGTGAGGTACATACCAAAAGAGGCATTGTACTCTATAATGGGTCTAATGAGTGATAAGTAAAGGAGAACAATGACCACTTTTTTCTGGAAGAGAAACCTTTTGTGATGAGGTGTGTCATGTAGAAGGATTTCTTGACTACTGTGGTGATGTAATTATCAAAAGAGAGACTACTGTCCACCTGTGTCCCAAGGTCTCTTATCAAACTTTCGGCATTAAGTAGACTACCACCTATGTGGTAGCTCATGGGTACAGAGTTTTTACCAAAGGAGATGACAATGCATTTTTTGGCATTGAGCTTGAGGCTATGGTTTTGGCACCAGGCATCTGTTTCAGTGAGGCCCTTTTGTAGGATGTGCACATCATTATAAGTTTTGATTATGGCTCCTAGTTTGCAGCCATCTGTGAACTTTGTTAGCCAAAGACCTCCTGTGTTCACCTCTACTTCAGAAAAGTAGATACCAAACAGGAGAGGACCCAGGACTGAACCCTGTGGTATTCCACTTGTCACTGGTCTGAAGTCAGATTTGGAGTCTGCTACGTTCACAGTGTGAGTAGTGTCAGTGAGCCAGTTGGCATCCCATCTTGTGATATAGGGATTTGTACCTAGTTTAGTCAGTTCATCTATAATTCCAGAGTGGGGGATGGTGTCAAAAGCCTTGGCAAGATCCAGATAGGCTGTGTGTTGTCCAACATACCCCTGTGTATGGCAGTCATATGGTGTGGCTGTGTGCATACATGCACACACACACATCTGTATCACAGGCAGGTCAACTCCAGACACACACACAGCACCTCTGCGCAGCCCATCTATAGGATACCCCTCCAAACACACACACATGGATGTCAACCGTATGGCCCAACCTAGACCTCTGGAAAACCCACACCACACCCTGTGCATATGATGATACCTGTGCCACATCCCTGTCATCCATACCATCAATGCAGGGACAAGCTAATATGGGTTTGATGCACAGGGTGAGTATAGTACAGTGTAGCTATGTAATACTGATTAAGGTGTTGTCTGCTTGCAGTGGTTTTGGGTACACATAAAGGTGTATGTACCTTATTAGTCATGATACATTATTGCTGTTAGTACCACTTACTGAATGTAGTTTGACATGCTACATTCTGTTTGTGTTCCAGGTGTCTGTGTGTCTGCCAGCTGTGGCCCTGCAGACATTACCAATGTGGAGTTTGGCAGGGTGTTAATACACCAATCATTTCATAGCCAAGGTACAGCTTTATATATACATTTACCAGGTGTGTATGCATGCAACAGTGTGTGATGGACACTGTTGTCAGACAGTATGACCTGGCATACATATCACTTGTCACAGACAGGTAGCCTTCAGACATCTCACCTCAGTGTTGTGTAGTACCACAGGCTCATACATTTGGAACAGGTTATTGAAGTACTGTCAGTAGGTCCCTCACCAACTTAGCCATTAGATTGACTGCAAGAGATTCACATGTCAGCACCTGTTGCCCCTGGCATTTCTTTTCTATACACTCAACCCTGATGCAGTTGTTGAAGGCATGCATGGTACTGTGTATGACAGGTGAACTTTGTGGTATGTATTCCTGAGTTCACAGGGTGGAAAAGGGAGACAAAATGGTGTACCCTTTGCATACACACAGTAAAGACTGACACAGGTGATGTGCATACAGTAACATAAACACAGTTGGCAATGGACAGATTCGTAAACCTACATATCCACTTTAATGTACTATAGTGCTACATACACATGACATGCCCCACATAGATTATATGTGTGGGACATAACACACTACCTCTTACAACACATGATGTTGTGAATGCCTTCATGGATGGTGAAATAACCCACCAGAAATAGCAACTGGAGTCATCTATTGCTCCTACAAGCCTGGACAAGTGACATGGTAAGAGACATATCAGCATGATGTTTCAGTCAGGTATGATATCTGATGCTGGCATGTGTGTCAGTGCACTAACTGTGACCTATTTGGCAACAATATCTCATACATAGCCATTGTTAGGGGACACAGACCACATATGGGTTGCAAACATCCAGATATTCTGTAGACATATGTACAGATGACTGGAATGTCCTGTACAATGATTTAACATGCTGCATGTGAGGCAGATGCCATTAACACGCTATATAAAGTAATGCCACTGGGAGGTGATAAACAGGCGTGGATGATAGACACATCAAAATGGCATAAACCAAACAGGATATTATTCACACACACACACACACACACACACACACACACACACACACACACACACACACACACACTTACTTGCCAGTATTGAGATTAGAACCCCTACCTATTGAGTCATTTGTACTATAGTGTTACACAGTTATCACATGCACTACGGAGAATGTTTAAAAGCACTGCAGGCACCATTCCATGTGGTACCTGTAAGGCTTGTGGTCATATTAAGAAAGGAACAGAATTTAAACATCCAGTTAATGGGAAAATATTTCTTTTAAAGGGTAGGGCGACATGCAGGACAACTGATGTTGTATATATAGCAGAGTGCTCCCTCTGTCCCAGTTTTTATATAGGGAAGACAAATAACATGTTAAAAGTTAGAGTTCTACAACATTTGTCTAGTATAAGAAATAGTGATGAACACAATGCCCTATATAGGCATATAAGAGATAATCCAACACATAAATTCACGTTCAGGGCAATAGTAAACTTAAAATTAACCAGTAAGGGGGGTGATATCAAACAAATTACAGAATTGGCTGAATCTAGATGGATCCTGGAAATGACAGCGCATAGAGATCCAGGGCTAAATGATGTGGTCCCCCTTAAGCCAGCTCTCAGTAAAAGGCGGGTTTTTTATTAAACTCTGATTGGCTATACTGTTTTTTAAAGAGAAATGCTAAATGTTGATGTTTTATCTGATGAAGGGCCGTAGCCCGAAAGCGCTAATACCATACTGTTTGCTTTGTATGATAATAAATTGTGTTTTATTTAATCAGCAGTATCCAGCAACATTTCTTCGTTTCATTTTGGATTGTATTCTGCTAACGTTTTGCTGGATTTTGGCATAGCATCGACCTTTTGCTTTGTTCTTTTTACTTGCCAGTATTGAGATTAGAACCCCTACCTATCGAGTCATTTGTACTATAGTGTTACACAGTTATCACATGCACTACGGAGCTTAGTGGGCTGGCACTTGGCCAAAGATGCTGATAAGGGGAATGACATTTGCAGGACTGATAAAGTAGAGCACTGGATGGGAAAACTTATCAAACTACTTCTTCTTACAAACATATACACCTACACACACACTTATACACCCACACACACACACATTTGCCAGATCTGAAAATAGAACCTCTGCCTATCTAGTGATTTGTACTATAATGTTACGCAATTATCACATGCATTACAGAGCTTACTGGGCTGACAATTGGCCAATGGTGCTGATAAGTGGAATGACATCAGCAGGTCTGATAAAGTAGGGCACTGGGTGGGAAACTTATCAAAATACTTCTTCTTACAAACATACACACTTACACAACCACACACACATTTGCCGGATCTGATATTAGAACCCCTGTCTATCTAGTGATTTATACTATAGTGTTACACAGCTATTGCATGAATTACAGAGCTTACTGGGCTGACAATTGGTCAAATTTGCTGTTAAGGGGAATGACATCAGTAGGACTGAGAAAGTAGGGCACTGGGTGTGAAACTTATCAAAATACTTCTTACAAACATACACACTTACACACACACTTATACACCCACACACACACATTTGCCTGATCTGGGATTAGAACCTGTGCCTATCTAGTAATTTGTATTATAGTATTACACAGTTATCAAATGCACTACAGTGCTTACTAGGCTGACAACTGGCCAAAGGTGCTGATAAGGGGAATGGCATTTGTAGAATTGATAAAGTAGAGCACTGGGTGGTAAAACTTATCAGACTACTTCTTCTTACAAACATATATACCTACACACACACTTATACACCCACACACACACACATTTGCCAGATCTGAAAATAGAAACTCTGCCTATCTAGTAATTTGTACTATAGTATTACACAGTTATCAAATGCACTACAGTACTTACTAGGCTGACAACTGGCCAAAGGTGCTGATAAGGGGAATGACATCAGCAGGACTGAAAAAGTGGGACACAGGGAAGTGTTGTGGGTGGGAATGGCCTAAAACTGTTTCATCTACAAACAAACAAAGACACACTCCCTCGCACACCACTATCACACACACACAGTTGCCAGTATTGAGAATAGAACTCTTACCTATCTAGTTATTTGTACTATAGTGTTACACAGTCATTGCACTACCTACAGAGCTTTTAGGGGGATAGGTGTCCAATGGAACTTCTATGGTGAATGACAGTAGCAGATGTTGTAAAGTAGGTCAATATGAAGTGTACTGAGTGTGAACAGTCTCCTAATACTTAGACCTACGGACACACACACACACACACACACACACACACACACACACACACACACACACACACACACACATGCACACACACACACATAAGCGCACACAGGTGATGTGATATTTGTGACGACCATGTCCTGTCCCAGGAATCAAGGAGCCTCAATCCTCACCACCACCAGGGAGGGCATCTTATATAAGAGGAAAGGATAACAAGTACACACAGTAAAGTACAATTTCCCTTAAGTGCACACAGAGATCACAGTTAGTCTGGGGCTGGTTGCTCCCTTCCTCTCCAGGTCCCCAATAAGACCCCCACTGGTACAGCTATAGGGTCCAGATCTCAGCCTAGCTGAAAAGCTAACCTCCAGTACCCTCTCTGTCCCACCAGTGCTTCATGCCCCTGCACAGGTAGCTGACACACCACACACACTTTGAGATAAGTATTTATACAACTTCACAGACACTCCTGGGAAAGGCTGACACAGATTTTCCAGCTGTGCCCCTTTACCCAGACTATATGGTAGTAATTTCTGCCACCACCAGCTAATACTTATCAGCTACCCAAAGGCCCTTAAAAGGGTGTCCAATTATTTCTTTGCAATATTATTATCCAATTGGTAATGTGACTATTCAGTCTAAGGCTTATTAGAGTGGCTTATTACAATAAACTCTATAAATATGCAATGTACTCCAGAGCTTACTTATCTCTACACAAACCAGCCGCATGTAAAGGATTTAAAATATTTAATAATAAATAATTAAAAACACAAGACAATACTACTACACCACAGTGATATCTAAGAGTTCAGAGATCTCACAGAAACGTAACACAATACAGTAGGAAAGTTCTTATATAACAGAAAAAAACACTTAGTCTAACTTTCTTCTACGTTCCTAAATATACTACAAGAAAATATACTTTTAAGACACTACCTACACAAGACAACAGGCAGAGTGCTGTTAAGTGGGATATCAAGATCAAAATGCTTACAGTCTCTCTCTCTCAACAATAGTTTTTAAACTCACTAACAAACAGCTCTGCTAGGCCCTCCCAAATTACATCATTTTGACACTTAGGTTTTCCCAGTATGCACATTACATCATTTTGACACTTAGTCTGGAGTTCCCAGGCCAACAAGGCTACATTATTTAGCAATCTAACACCTGCTCAGGAAACTACAACAATAAAAGACATTTCATATGTACATTCTAGCAATTATTCCATAAGTTAAGACAATAGAAAGAATGTGCTCAGCCAGCGACTTCGGCACCACTATTTAGATCAAAAGGGTATACAAGAAATATTTTTAACTTCAAAAACACAGATGTGAAATGCTTGGCTTAGTTTTCCTTACAGCAGATAGCAATGTTGCTACAATCTTGAAGTTCACATTTTCTAGTGTTTTCTTTCATTTAAGAAACAATGCTGTGTTTTACAATTATATTTACAAATGATAGAATTAAGTATCAAATTCTATTTGACTAGGCTGGCAGCCTTCGCCCATCTTTTCCCAATCTTCACAATAGTATAAACCCAACCTCAGTACTATTACATAATGGGGCTCACCTTTTATGCTGGCACTTGCAACTGTTTACAACTGGTGTGCCACTGTGCACAGCAGGGCATCATTGTGTGCCACTCAGGATAGCCATGTGTGTAACTCACTCTGTCTGTATCACCCTGTGTGTGTGCCTCTCTCTCTATCACTGTCTGTCTCTCACTTCCCCAGCCCACTGTGACCTTCTATAGTTAGAGTGGGACTCAGTTCCAGAGATAGGTGTACTCCAGCCCATGGTTTTGTGTGCTACATCCATACCTATCAGGAGTACACTGGACTTTCCTCAGGGTACTGGGTTTGTTTAGCAGGCATTTTCTGACATATTTGTAGTCTGACACTGCAATGTATTATGTCATTACCTAGTGCCAGACATCCTCAGATCATCACAGTGTTTTACCAGAGGAATACTAGTTGCATGATACATAGACCAATATTATGAGGGCAGCTATGTACATTCTTGCCCAACGTGGCCATTTGTGAGGTGTGGCTACAGCCAGTTCAGTGATGATGTGCTGTGTGAACAGTCCTGCAACCTGGTGATATACTGGCTGGGATCTCCTGCTTGTATGGTATCTCTCTAACCTGAGATGTCATATCCATGTGTGGGCATACCTCTCACCTATACATTTTTTTGGCAGGTTGTCCAGGTGTTTGACTAGAGGTTTCATCCTGTCTATGTAAACTTGTGTTTTTATGGCAAGTTAGTTACATATAATTGAAGAGTGATGTTACAAAATAATGACAGATATTACTGTTTCAAACTACATAACCTTCAGACAATTCCCGCTACTGCAAACCCCTCACCTTACCAACTTTTTCAGTATGTTAGGGAGATATTTACAACACATGCCTATCAGTGTGCCTTTGTTCCACTTTTATTTCTGCCCTTGTCCAGACGTCTTGCTGTCAGAGGTTGGGAGTTATGGGTGTGGATACAGAATGCATTCTACTGTGCAGGCATGCCCATTATATGTAAAAGCAAACATAAGAAAAAAGGATTATTGAGAATAACCACTGGCAACAGTACCAAAAAGCACTTATATTCACAAAAGCCTTGGCACCTCAGCTACACATTCTGCAAGATGTCCATTATATGTGTAGTATATTCCATGTAGCACTGTGACTTCCAGGAATGTCAGTGGCAGAGCAGTGGGTGTCACTGACATGCATAACAGTTGGCACTGCAGTTATCTGCACATGGCCCTGTCAAAGACAGCACTGTACCTAGGGCACTACAAGACGACTGCCAGGAGAATGTGCTGGCCAGATCCTGACAGTATTAACCACACATAAACATAGCTCATTGACCCCTGCATATTGTGGACAGGCAACATGCTTTTCATGTGTATTGGTACAGCCCTGCCAATGTATGCTATGCTTCAATTTCCCTGTAAACATACATGTTACTGCATTTCTGTGGGTATATGGGGGACATACCTGTCAACTGTACACATTTGCACAGACTGCGCTGATATTTGCTTTACATTTTTGTTCCATTTACCATACTATTGTGCCCTGTCTTGGGGACTAGAGGCATATCAGTAAAGAGCACAGGTCAGATTGTAATGGCATACATTTGAGTTTCAGACTTCTTGCCCTTCATAGCCTTACTGCAACTGTGAGTCCTGCTGTGTTATCACTGTGTGAGTTTGTAGAGGGGTAATTCAGCATTGCCACCATTTGTGTGCCTTTACCAGACATTTCTCTCTGGTTTGCTACAGCTGAATTGCTGTGTTGCTGTGAGGGTTGGGTATGGGATCCCACACTGACATCCATCCCTGTGATCTATGACCTCCAAGTTAGTTGTCCCCACACATATACTGCAGTGGGATTTGCCACCTTGGGTACTACTGCATAGTGTGTGGAGGCCAGTTTGGCCAGACATTTCCTGGTGTCCCACAAGGCTGTCAGTTGTGTGCTGCTATCCAAATAGGCCACCCCATTCTCTTCCATGCATGCAGCATTACCATAGATATGCTAGCGAAATATACTACTCCATTCATTTATTGTTAAGATGACTGACTTACCTTATGCCTGCGGCAGTTGTGAGGATGGTGCTTGAGTGGCACCTATATTGGATGCACACAGTACACTGGCTATACATGGTAAGTTGCAGGTAATGTGATGTGTGTGCCATCCATTTTACAGTGTGTGCGAGTCAGAGAGAGGTGTCAGTCCCTGTGGTCCCTACAGTGTCAGTGTGTGTGCTATGCATTGCTTCTTCACCAAGGCCTGTGCATACTGGGCATGCCTCTGTCTGCCTACAGGAGCACGCTCAGGGGCCTGCTCCTCTGAGTTCGTCTGTGCCTGTTGAGACCTTGGCAATGGTGGTGGGCTGTGTGGCCCTTCCCTGTACTGTTTCTGTTGCAGCTGTTTCCACAGTATCATATTTTGTAGCATGGCATATACTATGAACATGTGTGTACCTGTGGCTGGAGAGTACTGCAAGGCTTTACCAGCTATGTCAAGGCAGTGGAACCATGACATGAGCATCCCAAACACATGCTCTATAATGATCCTGGTTTGTGTGTGTGCCACATTATGGTGTTCTTGTGTGGGTGTGTGTGCATTTCTGATGGGTGTCACCATCCACAACTCCAGTGCATAGCCAACATCCCCCACCAGATGGCCATACCGGATGCCCCCACTGGCAAATGCCTATTACAGCTGTGATGAATGCCAGATGTGAGAGTTATGATAGCTTCCAGAGCTGCCAGCACACACATTCATAATAATGCCCTGGGCATTGCAAATGACCTGGCAGCTGATTGTGGGGAATCCCTTGCATTTTATGTAGACCCTACCCTGTTCACTGGGTGGTGCTTTGATGTGGATGTGCGTACAGTCTATGGCATCCAGTACCTCCAGGTATTCTGCTACATGGTGGAAGAGATGCATATTGCTGGTCCACTCCTCATGAGTGTTGGGGAAGTTAATGTGCTCACCGGCATGTGTTAACATGGCATCCAGGAACTGGTGGAGTACCCTGGATGCAGATGCCTGTGAGACCCCCAAGATGTCCCCAGTAGGTTTTTGGAAAGTGCCTGCAGCTAGAATTCTTAAGGCTACACATACCTTGGTATCCACTGGGATGGGTTCCCCTCTGTTGGGTCTAGGTCTGATTTGAGGCCGGCAAAGCTCTGTGATTTGCTGAAGTTTGTCTCTGTCCACCCTGTAGTGTTCTGCTATCTCCAGATCATGCAGCCCCTGGTAAGTTACCCTCGGTCTGAACACTCTTCTCCTCCTCCTCGGTCTGTGAAAGTTGACAGCATTATCCTCCTCTCCATCCTCAGCCTCTAGCACATACTGAGGGATCAAAGCAATGGCAGCCCCTAACATTTTTCCGGTTAAAACTCCTCCGCATGTGTACACCAATGGTGCAGAGTTCTTGGGAAAAAACAGACTCTAATGTGTTTCCCTAGTTTATACTGTTGTGGTCAGATGCTGCCTGTATGATTGGATGACTATGATGCATTCCACCTGCTAGCTATGCAATTTGTTCTTGATTGTTTTTATTCTGCTATTTTCCTTTTTTTCCCTTCCCATTTCCTCCCCTTTTAAGCCCCGAGGCATGCAGCACAAACCCAGTGTGGAAATGTAAATAGTCCTGCTATTTCTGGGGGGGGGGGGTGTTTTGTTTTAGACTGGGTGCGTGCCACACAAACCCGTTTAGCTAATGTAAACATGAAGAAATGACCCTCCCTGGATGCAAACACACTCTTCATTTCATGGAATAAGTCAATGCAGCCTCAGACTCACCCCCTTGCTTAGCTGTGCTTGGCTAAGCTTATCTGTGTGCCATAGGGATCCAATGTGTCATGCATGACACACACCCTTTACATGTATGTTGCTCCTCCTACTTACACGATCGTGCTATAGCACCTAAATGGTTAGGTGCAGTTTGGCACTTAGAAGATTTTTATGATTTAGTAAATGTCCCCGCATTTGCATACCTCACTGCCTCAGTCCATAGTTACTGCACTACCCCAGAGCCTATCCCCTTGACAACCACTGTTCCCTGGTATTGTTTTGATTCTGCATGCCATAGACTATAATGGCAAAAATGCAGATTTCCCTTAAAATTGAGTTTCTGCATTTCTTTTTTATTTCTGGCACGATCCTGTTTGTGCGCCACTACCCTATGCTTAAACTGCCAAGACTGGCCAAAAAAAAAATAACTTTGATTTTTATAAAAATGAAGCACTTTTCCATGCCAATGGCCATATATTTTGCCATTGGCATACCTAAAATTATAATACCTGCTTTTTTTTTGAGCTGTCATGCCTCTGTTTTTATTTTTGCAGAAATGTATTCAGTTAGTAGCCGGATACATTTCTGCAACTAACACTATTCTTGCACGGATGCCTGCCTGCTTGCTGAATCACTAATTCACTTAATTTGATTGGTTTTCACCACCAAATGAGGTAATTAGCATTAGGCAGTAGTGTCCATGCAAGAACAGTGCAGGCAGACTCGTTCACATCAAAACAGTAGTTTACTGAATCGCACAACGGCCATATTCTGTGCAGGAGTGGCTACACTGTTCCTGCACTGGGAAATTATTTTATTGAATCCCAATGCGTGTTTTCCTCATCGATGATTTCTAAGATTTTCAAGTTCTTTCAGGTGGATTTAAAGGCTACATAATTTGGCATTATGTTCAATAATGACTGAGACAAGTAATATCTCTCAGAGTGACTAGATTTGCCCTTTTGAGTTAACAGCACAAGTAAATATGCTTTCCAGACTTTGGTAGCGACACACTAGTTATTTTTTAAGTTTTTTTTTTTTTTTTTTTTTTTGTTAAACAAGAAGCATCTTTATTAAACCATCACTTATGACATAAGCAATCATACATATATATAAATGAAAACAAACCACAGCAACACAATCCTAGTTGCAAGCATTTCACATCACAAACCATACTGACACACTCCCAGCTGCAAACATTATACATCACTTATAATCTACTCAATCATTTTCAGTACTGTTCTTCTTAGATATTTAGTGATATTGTCACTTTTGTAATCTGACCATTTATTTTATAATTATAATTTCTATACTTTTGGCCCACTTTGTTATTCTGTATTTACTGACATGTTCACTGTCTTTGATTTTTCACTGCATTAAACCTTGCTAATAGTTGATTGAAAATGTTTTCAAATCTGAATGTATTTTTATTATGGAGCTTTTCACCCCAGGTTTCCACTGAGAATAGGCTACATTTAGGTTCTGTTGGTCAGTAAATCATCATCATTATCATCATCAACCCCTTTTTTTCCCATTTCTACACTGGATCGGGGTGTTGTGTTAACTGATTCAATGCTATACTACTGCCTTTTTAAACACTCATGCCTTGCTGTGACAGATCTTTTGTCATATGATACAGTCCATCCACCCCTGTGCTGGAAGCCCTTGTTTCCTTTTACCTTCTTTCTGTCCATCACAATTCTTCTTCACCAGATTGTCTTCTGCTTTTCTGCACATGTGCCTTTTCAGCTTCTTTGTCATTCTTCTGTCATACACTATACCTGACACAGACAGCCCTCTCCTCCTACCACCAAACACAAACACATGCAAGAGATGCAATTATACAGCCAAACTGGAGGCTAAGCTCTCTCAACTCAAGACTGGATTAGACAGTCAAGAGGAGAAGGGAAATATTTGCATCATACCATCAGTCTTACATAGACCCATTAAACCAGCACTGGCAAAAAACACACATAAATACACGAAAACATACTCAGAGGCTGTAAATAAAAATCTGCAAAAAGCAGACATCCAAGCAACCTCCACGCCCCCCAACACAAACCATGAAGCAAATACTTCACAAAACTAGGGTGCCACGCAATCACAGCCCTTAAGGCAAAATAACATACCCAACACACTAGTAACAGGTGACTCTATAATCAGGCACACTGATGTCCCACTCACTAGGCTGAATAAGGAGAAGGTTACTGTTAGCTGCCTGTCAGGTGCCAGGATCCGCCACATAACACAAGCACTCAGGTCACTCCAGAACAAGTACAAATACAACTCTGTCATTGTCCATGTTGGTGTGAATGACCAGAGCTGTACCTCCCTGGACTACATGAAAAGAGACATGGAAGAGCTCTCTGATCACATAGTCCAGGCCGGTATGATCCTGACCCTGAGTAGCATCCTGCCCTCACCAAGAATGATACCACGGTATAAAGAAAAAATTATCAATTTCAATAATTGTCTAAGTTTCTGGTGTCATTCAAAGGGGATCCAGTGTCTGTCCCCCTGGGGTGACATGCTCGACAAACCACTCTGCTTCGCTAGAGATGGCTTGCACCTGTCACCATTAGGCTTTTGAATACTGTCCAAGGCTCTTGCCACCCCCATAGTGCCTTTTTTAGGTGAGGCTCAAAAGACAAACCGATGCTGTAAATAGCACAAGTAACAATAAATTGAGGGTAATGCTACTCAATGCCAGAAGTCTAAACCTCAAAATGCATGCATTCGAGGCACTCCTCAATATGGAGAAAATCGGTATATGTGCAGTAACAGAAACCTGGTTTAAGGATCCAGAAAGCATCCCAGCATTACCAGGCTGCAACTCATACCATATTTTTCGGCCACAGAACCTGGACCGAAATACAATAGGTGGGGGCGTATCCATATTCATCAAGGATACCAACACCTCCATGTTAGTGGCACAGCACGATGCTTCAGAGATCATCCACGTGCAACTAACAATGGGCAAAACTACAATTCAAATTGTAGCTTGCTACAGATCACCCACCATGTCCCAGGACCCCCATTCAGCGTTTCTGGAAACACTGGGAAACATAAAGGTTCTACCAAACACACTAATATTGGGTGATTTCAATTACCCAAACATTAACTGGGAGAACTACTCAAGTACTAACTCCCTTGCCCAACATTTCCTAGAATTTATAAGCTCAAATGCCCTGGATCAACTGGTCAACACTCCCACCAGAGGTGACAACATATTGGACCTGGTCATCACCAACATGGGAGACCGGTGTTCCACACCGGAGGTCAACCCCTCGCTGGTTAGATCTGACCATAAACAAATCATGCTGGATATCCACACACCCCCCCCCCCGGACAAGGAAACCACAGTGAAAAACTTTTCAAAAGCAAATTTCACATTACTTAAGACCGAGTTGGAAAGTTTGAAAGCCCCCATGCTAAAGGATAACGCAGTCCAAGCTGCAAAATCCTTTACTAATGCATTCTACGGGCACTTACAAGAATGCATGGATCATGCTATCCCAAGCAAAACCAAGACTCACTCCTCAAAGAAAAAAAAAACAGTCTGTTGGACACCTGACATAAACAAGCTATACAAATAAGGAAGAAACTAGTACAGAAAAGAGTAAAATCCCAAGAAGGGAAGACATCCCTGATCAGTATCAGCAAGAAACTATGATCCCTCTTAAAATCATCCAAGGCGAGCTTTGAAAGAAAAATTGCCAAGAACTCCAAAGATAAACACAAGGCATTCTTTAGCTATGTCAAGAATCTAAGTGGCAATGCTCAGATCTGCTCGGAGTTAGTGCAGAATGCCACAAAATACACTGATCTGACTGATATCACTAACATCCTGGCAGACAGGTTCAGTGCAAACATTACCCACCTCTCACCCACAAAAAGGCCCATAACCATACCAGAAGAATGTAGAGCCCCTGAAATCACAGCACTCAGATAAAAACAGCCCTTTCCAAAGCCAAAAGCAGAACATCAATGGGACTGGACAGTGTCCCAGGCTGCATCCAACATGATCTCAAAGACGAACTAACCCTTCACCTAAACACACTGTTCAAACTCAGCCTCTCCACAGGCTATGCACCATAGAGTGGTACACAGCAACAGTTATTCCGCTCCACAAAGGTGGAGCCACAACAGACCCCGGGAACTATCACCCTATAAGCCTGACTAGCTTGGTCTGCAAGGCTATGGAGTGCATCATCATGGAACTCATTAACAGAGACATTGGGAACCTCCAAACACTGGACCCTACCCAGTTTGACTTTGCTAAAGGCATATCATGCTTCCTAAACCTGGTGGTCTTCTTTGAGACAGTTACCAAGGCTATAGACGAGGGAAAGGTGGTACACACAGCCTACCTAGACCTCACAAATGCCTTCAATACCATTCCCCATTCTGGTATTATAGACAAGCTCACCAGCCTGAACATAAACCCCTATGTCACAAGATGGGTTGCCAACTGGCTCATGGACAGAACCCACATGGTGAGAGTTGCAGGAGCTAGGTCCAACTCTAAACTGGTTGCAAGTGGCATTCCCCAGGGCTCAGTCCTAGGACCCCTCCTATTTGGCATATACTTCTTAGAGGTACAGGCAATCACAGGAGGATTATGGCTGACCAAATTCACAGACAATTGCAAACTTGGGGCTATAATTGACTCTCCAGCTGACACAGACATCCTCCAAAAGGGTCTCACTGAGATGGATACCTGGTGTCAAAATCAAAATGTTTTAATAAACTTCTGGCCCTGTTTGGTCCAGTTTGGTTTTAGTTCTACCTTTTGTCCACTATTTATATTTGGATGCTTGAACATGGCAATTGTTTGGATAATCTTTGAATAAGAAAGGACTTATTTATTCCAGAGCTGCATAGTGGGATTTACCATTCTTCACCAGTGTGTGTCAACTTACCGTTTGGTGTCAAAATCATGGCCTCAAGCTAAATGCCAAAAAGTGCGTAGTCATCCCCTTTGGAAAAAAACAAAGTACCCACAAATTATCACATAGGTGGTAGTCCCCTAAATACAGAAGACGTAATAAGGGATCTGGGGACCCAAGTAGATAGTAATCTCTCCTTTGATAATCACATTGCCAAAGTGGTTAGAAAATCCTTCTATATGGCCCACCTAATCACAAAAGGGTTCACATCCAGATCAAAAGAGGTCATTGTGTCCCTCTACTCATCACTCATCAGACCAATCATAGAGTACAACGCCCGATTTGGGATGTACCTTACAAGGCACCTGCAACAGCTGAAAAGACCACAGAAGTACGTCACCAAGAAGATCACTGGCCTCAAACAGATGCCCTATGCAGCTTGACTGAAGAAACTCCAGCTGTACTTGGTTGCATGCCACCTACTCAGAGGTAATCTCTGCCTGACATACAAGGCCATGTCCAACCCAGAATTGATGGACATGCTCCACCTAAAGAAAACAATATCCCCTCAAGCCCCATGGTCTAGGGATCTAAACCTCACCACAACAATAAATCGGACGTACTGGAAGGATAGAGTCCTGTCTCAGAGGCTTCCCATGCTCTGGAACAAGATTCCAATCTACATTAGACAGAGCTCCTCACTAACACTCTTCAAGAGAAACCTTGACGAGTGGATGGGAAACAGAACGTTTACCCCGGGGATTACTTCAGTGGATCTGCTGGACAGAGGCACAGGGAACTAATCTAAGATGGTGGCAAAAGCCAACACATTCTGGCTAGACTTATAAATGCCTTTGGGCAGATAGCCTAGTACTTACCTATGAACCTATGAACCTATGTCAGCTGTCTGCAGCCCCTCAGATTCTAGCTTTGATATTTTATTCAGGCTTCCCTTCTTGTCAACCACCCTTCCCAAATACTTGAAGCTATTAACATGTTCCACTATTTTCCTTTCTATCTCAGTCCTTAGCTTTTTCTGATTTCCCCAATTTGCTGCCATTACCACTGTCTTATCTATACTTAGTTTCATCTCATCTGCTTTCAGTTTTGCATTCCATTCCCAAATCCTTTGCTGAAGTTCTTGCTCAGAGTCTGCCTGTAATGCCACATCATCTGCATACAGCAACTTTGCTGATATGTCTCCTCCAACCTGTTTGCTAATGTAATCACTAGTATGAACAGCAGTATGCTCAGAGCTGAACTCTGATGTACACCCACTCCCACTGGTAACCCTTATGTAAGACTGAATACTATTCATACTTGAGTTATTGGGTCCTTGTACATAGTCTGCACTAATTCTATCAATGTTTCTGAAACTTCAAACCACCACAGTACTGCCCAAATCAGCTGTCTTGGGACCTTGTCATATGCTTTCTCCAAGTCTAGGAATGCCCAGGTGGACTCTTTCCTCATCTCTAGATTCTCCTCAACTGTCTGTCTCACTGCAAACATTGAGTCAGTTGTGATGCATCCTAATCTGTATCTGAACTATTCATCTCCCATCTTACTTTCTACTACTCTATGTATCAGTTTATCAATCACTCTCTCCAGAACATTCATGCAATGTGACAGGAAGTTTGCAAACAGTTGTGGATGTCCCCTTTGTTCCTGTACACTGGAATGTGTATGCATATTCTCCAGTCATCTGGGATATGTCTTTCTCCTCACACTGCTATGACTATCCTCAGGAGCCATTTCTCCCCTACCTCACCCAGCATCTTTATCATATCTGTTGTGACCTCATCTGAGCCTGCTGATTTCCCTGACTTCATTTTCCTTAGTGTTATTCTTACTACTTCTAGGGTGGGTTCTTTCTTCTTCTTTCATCGTAGGCTGCGTTTGGGGCAGTACAGATTCTGTAGGGTTTTCTTCATTTATAATCTGGTGGAAGTACTCCTTCCATCTGCCTTTGATGTCCTGTGGACTGGTGAGCAAAGTGTTGCTGGCATCCCTTATGGGTGTCTGGCTGACTATCTTTTTTATCTTTCTGTCTTTGCCTTGCAAACTGATATAGTTTCTTTGTGTCACTCACTGAGACACTTCAAAAGCTGGTAGAGTGTCTCGGATGCCCTATTCTTTGCTATTGCAAATCCTTTCTTAGCTTCGTTGTTAGTCAATCAGTATTCCTTCCTAGTGTGGTCCACCTTTTTTATCTCCCACTTTTTCCTGTACTCTTTCTTTCTTTTGATGACTTCCTGGACTTCTGCATTCCACCACCAGCTTTCCTTATGTACCTTACTTCCATACCTGGCTGTTCTGTAGTCCTAATACTCAACCAACAAGGTTTTATAGTAGTTCTGTAGTCCTCACACTTGCTGTTTTGAGGTGCTGCCATTCTTCTTCCACTTCACCTATTTCTTCCTCTTCTCTGGATGCTAGAGCTCTGACTAATTCCTTGAACTGTTGCGCTTGCTCTAGTGAACGTTCAGATCTTCAGCTTGATCTCTGTTGAACTTAGACCTCTGAACAGTGCTTTTAGCTTATGCTGTGGTCTGACAGTTTCACTGGGTATGACTTTGCAATCACCGATTCAACCCTGATGCCCTTTCCTTACTAGGAGGAAGTGAGTTGCTTGTTGGCTGCTCTTGTATGTGTTCTTATAACTGTCACTCTTTCTGAACCAGGTGTTGGCTATTATCAAATGAATTGCCAGACAAAGTCTAGACTGGCCTCTTCTCCTTCTTTATACCTCTTGTCCCATCCATGTGGGCTTAAGTAGCTCTCATATACTGTTCTGTCTGTCCCAATATGTCTAATCACATCACCCATTATCAACACCAATTCACCAATTCATGTTGTCTTGCTTTATCTAGTGGGTCCTGCAAATGCTGCATGAATGAACACTTTTCCTCACTTTCACAACTCTGCTCTGGGACATAGGCTGAGATTATGAATGCTGCCCTATCATTACAGAGATGACATTCCTTACTGCCTGCTGAAGCGTCTCTCTCAACACAATGCAGACACCATATCTAGACTGTCTTACTCCTGAGTAGTCAACTTTGGATCTCAAGCCAAATGGCACTGCCTTTTCATCATGTCTCCATCCTCCTCCAGACCATCAATTTCATCCACTTCTACATCCTGTCAGTAAACCTATTGTCTTTAGCAATTCTTAATGCATATTTGGCAGGTTGATTGGTTTTACATCCAGCTTTCGCTCAACAATTTTATCTGTAACCCAGACTGGGCAATTGGACACCAGCCAGTAGCTTATTGACCCAGGCTTGCTGAGCTTTATGTTGGGCCCTGGCTTTATCACTGGTAACTACCCATGCCCACTTGGCAACACAAGCCAACATGACCAATCACCTCTAGCCACATTTTACACCATTGCCACATTTTACACCACTCCCACCACAGAGTGCACTCTGTGATCTGTGTTCTGCTATCTTGAGGATAATGCACACTACAGTAGATGCCCAAATGCAGCTCTTCCACCTATAGGGCACCATTTAGAGTGGGTGCTGTTGCTCACAGCTCCATTCATTGATGAGTTTGAGATGGAAACACTCAGCAATTTTTTCAGTGGTGGGAGGAACTCATAGAGACACAGGGAGAACATACAAACTCCAAACAGGCATTGGCAGAAGGTCATGATCGAACCTTGTATCTTGTGCATGGGAGGCAAAGACCTTAACCATTATGCCAATTTAAAGTAATAATAAGTTACCATAATGTGCTAGTATATTCAGAAGCAGGGGTGAGTAGTCAGCATTTAAGGCCACACCTGCAGAGCCTCCCTAACATTTGATGGGTTTATGCATTCCTCACATGTCATCAGTCATTTCTGTCTTCAGTAAGAGTACATAAAATGTGATATACTTATTTACCATTAATTTGGAGATGTGAGACACCTACAAAAGATTACAAATATTTACTCCTCTCATGACAGTTCTTAACTACTGCTCTTTCAGATCCAGATTTCTACTCTCAGCACATCTTTTAACCTTTTCAATGCCCACTTAGTCTGCAGTAAAATCGAAGTAAGTGATAGCATGAGGTCTGTTAGCTATAGAGGAAACATATAAAAGCACAGTGACAGCCATTTCACACTGTAACTTTTTCACATAAGGTGGTTTATACTACTTAAATATTAACAATATTTTTTCTTGGAATGAGAAGAGTTCTGTACATTGGTGACAATGAGCTTATATCTAAAAACTGGATACAGGCATTTTGGTGAACTTATTACACTAGAACATCTTAAATTTTCAATTCAGTACCTAGTATATGGTAAATGAGACTATTGTACCAGTTTTGTCTATATTTCAATGTTTTCTTTGCTCGCTATGGCAGTTACATGCTTCAGTGTGATACAATATACTGAATTGCCAAAACATCTGCAAAATGGACTAAATATATCTTCTAGGCATACTGATGTGATTAATCCATCCTTTTCCATATTTTCTATCTATTATCTTCCCCCTTTGCATGATATGCATATAGTTTTAAAATAAGTATGTTGTTGTTGTGTCTTTCAGCTTTTCCCGGTTAGGGTTCGCCACAGTGGAACTCCAGTCCGCTAATTATTGGCAATAGATTTTTACGTGCCGAGTTGCAGGCCCTGATGCACAACCTTCAATGAAGGTACACCCATTTATGCATGTCTCCACACAGAAGATGCTCTAGCTGAGCATCGAACAGGACAATGTCTTACTGTGAGGCGACAACACTACCACAGCACCACCACCACAGTTAAAATAAGTATATATTATCTTAAAAAAGCTCAGTATAAGTGGGTAATTTCTGTTCTTTCAAAGAATAAGGGTGTTGACAGAAGCCACACAGTTAAGTTCATAAGCAAATGTGTTTTGCTGGGTTTATGTGTGATTACTCACCATGTGGTCAAAGAAGCTATTAAGGACACTATGTTAATTTCCCAAGTGACTCAGTACTGTCTGTTTAAGTGACTTATTCAGAGTCACATAGTAAACAAATAGAGGTTGGGGTAATTTAACTGTGGACTACAGAAAGTAGCTAGTTACTGGCTCATATCCTGAATCATCTGTTTAACTGCCAAACTAGGATTCAGCCTAGAATGCTTAGAAAGATGAATGCTAAACTGATAATATTAGTGTCAATAATATTTTATCAAAGTATGGGAGGAGGACAATATTGCTTAAAAAAATTATGAGAAAACAATGAGAATTGAATTTATAAGAGTGACAACAGGACAAAAGATGAAAACGTTAAGTCGTTCAGTTTTTAGTATGGTTGTATGTAATGCTGCTGAATCAATGATGAAAGAAATACTTTTGGAATATCTGTAAATCAGCATGACACATGAGCTTCTGCAACATGTTTTCATAAACAAAAGGGTAAGGCAAAAAATGAATAATCAAACTGAACTCCTTGACTGTTCACTAAGAGTTTTAGATGATAAGGTGGATGGGTTGCACGTGACATCATATTTCATAAAAGGTTAGTCAAAAAGATATATTTGCATTGGATCCTGAAGTGAAAGCATGGGTAAAGTTCTCACTATGCAGTAAAAAAATTAAAATAATACTTATCATAGTCTATTCTAAAAAAAGGAATTAGAGGCACTTTAATATCACAGTACAAATACAATGCCATAGTATAACTGCAACGATCAACATATACTATGCCAACAATATACAAAAATATTTCTACAAATTGTCCTTGTAGCATGGAATACTTTACCAGATAAAGTAAAAAAGCTAAGAAATTAATTTTGAAAGCTCATGAAAGCGCACCTCAATAGCAAATATAACTGCACGTGTTAGAGGGAATGAGATTATGTCTAAGAAATTAGTGAACTATCCTACTAAAAGGCCATACTATACTCAGAAAGTGCATCCATAATGATAAAAGACAGCTAATTAACAAGTGTACATATGCAAATAAATAGTGTTAGTATCCGTGTATATAATGCAGTGGTGTGTAAAGAACATCCATCTAACACTAAAACTATAGCAGCACATGAGCTTCATTAATGTTAGCATCCTTCTGCTCACTCTAGTGAATTTGTGTAAATAACAATCATGTAAAAGCACAAGTACAGAAGTATAAGAATGATTGAACTATGATTTTTTTTGTCCAGAACACCAGGGGACTCAATTAGTTACCTTCAAACTTTCAGTTGAAATACCTGCCACATGAACTATGTGGTTGTTGTCTTTTTTACCAGTTTGCTATCCATATTACCTTATAAAAATCTATATTTAAAACATTTACCTTTCTTACAATGGCCAAAACAGGTGTGATGCCCACCACTGCTACCAATATGTGACAGCCACCAATATGTGACATCCCACACTAGGCCAGTAATCAAGGAGCCTGAATCCTCACTACTGACATTGGAGAAGGATGTGCACTTGGAATACAAATAGATACACTCAGTATTTCCAGATGCAGACCTCTCTGCATCAAGTACAATTTCCCTTAAGAACTCACAGGGAACATACTCAGCATGGGGTCTGGATGTCTCTATATAAGACTCTCCACTGATATAACTGTAGGGTTAGGTCCTCAGCCAAGTGTCCAAGCCAAGACTTCCAGCACCCTCTCTGTGAACCCAGTGCTTCATGTCCCTGCCCCAAATAGCAACGCACTCTTTAAGACTTAATTTTCCCCCACACACACACACACACACACACACACACACACACACACACACACACACACACACCTGGGAAATGCTAGTAAAAATTACCTACTGTGCCCCTTTCTGCCCAGACTATAAGGTAGTTATTACTGCCACCATACACTCCACAATCAGCTACTCTAAGGCCCTTAACAAAGGATGTCCAATTATGCTGAGTAAAGTTAATAATACAAATGATAGTAGTTGACCAAGACAGCTAGGCCATCTGGAGTGGCCCACTCAGTGTCACCAAATAAATATAAGTACTCTCAAAGGTTATATACTTTCTACAAGGACCAGCCACAATAAAAGTGTTAAATATATTTAATAATGAATAATTAAAAACATGAAAATATTGAATATATATATTTACAGTAAACCACAAAGTTCAAATCACAGAAAATATTGAAATTAACATTGATGGACAGACTCATACAAATAAAAAAACTCTCTAAACTAAGCTTCATTATATTCCTCACTGAATCTAGGAGAATTTACTGTTCCCTAATAACTTACTTGGGCAAGGCAAGATGAAATATGAGAGCAGTCTTTCTAGTCAGTCTTCTAAGCAGAATACTCTATAATCTGACATTTCTCTTTGAAATATGTAAAATATAATTCCAAGAGGGCTGGAAGAATGACTTCATCTAGTCACCTGACTCTAAAATTCTCTCAGTATTCCCCTTTGAAGCTGAGACAGAAATTTAGCATAGATGGCTACAATATACATCTAAATGTTTATGACAGTGCCTGGGGCTTCCCCTCTTTTTGCTGAGCTACTGAACAAAGGCTTTTTCTCAGACCTAGCATCTCTGGTCCAATTCAGTACTGTGGGGTGATGTTTTAATGGTTTAACAGCTTCATAGATTATTACTAAGCTAACTGCCCTTGCAAGCCATTTTTAAGCCTAGCTAATTATCCCTTGTGAGACTCAAACTCTGCACCTTGTGTTTGTAAGGCAAACACCTTTACCATTAGGCCACCCTCCCAACCCTCATTTACATTTCCCTTATTTTTCTTAAAGCAAGCTAGTTGGTTAACCATTGCTATCCCAGTGCCCTCTATTAAAACATATACATTTAATGCAGCTACAATAATACATGTCTATGTCTCTTCATTTCAGCAGGATGTACTGTTGATACATTTCAACACAAGCAAACCTCACAAATACATTTTCAACACAAGCATCTGCATAAATCAGTTTGATAAAGGAATGACATACAGTTCTAATACATTTGTAGCACAAGCATCTTGTACATATTAGTTTGATATCAAAGGACATATCATTCTTCACAAAACTCCAGCTGGCTAAGTTGGCACTTGCCTATATCATCACAACAGGTATTGTACCAAATACTTTGGCTGTGTTAAGATGCATTGTGCAAACAGCATATACACTGTTAATAGCCTGTGTGACCATTTCAAAAAAGTTAATTAGATTTAGTAGGCAGGGTCTTTTTTTGATGACGCCCAGCTTTCACTGGTCTTGCCTGATGATATTTTTAATATCATAAATGATGAGCTATGTTATGATTCCCTCCATATTTTCATATCAGGTTTGTATGGTTGATGTGTCTATAGCTACTTTAGTCCAAGGTAGGAGAAACATTTGGGGGAAGGGGCAACACTATTGTAGTTTTCCATAAACTGGAAACAGATCATGTAGCTAAGCTTATTTTAAACAATATGAGAAGAGGTGAATTGAGGGGATATTTGGTGCTATTTATCTAACATCTAGGTTTGTTGTCAGGCATATCGCTCAACTTCTTAAACCAAGAAATATGGTCAAAGCTATAAATAATGGGGGGGGGCAAAGGTCCTCAAAATAGGGGCACTGTTTAAATATTGCTCTTACAAATTTAAAAAGTTGATAGAATAAAAGTTTTCACATTAGCACAAATTCTCTGAAGGATATGACTTATGAATCTTAAATATATGTCATTATTTCCTGAGCTTGGTCTAGTACATCAAAATTGTATGTAAGTATGTTTTTCTATTTCAAACTGTAAAAATTTAGTTCATAGATAGGTACTAGGCTATCAGCCCAAGGGCCTACGTAAGCATAGCCAACAAGGTTTCCTGGCTTCCGCCACCCAAGAAAGTTATTTTCCTGTGCCACTGTCCATCAGAGACAGAAAAGTTATCCCCAGGGTGCATTTCCTATTTCCCATACACTCATCAAGATTTTTCTTGAAGAGTGCTAATGAAGAACTTTGCTTGACATAGATGGCTAGCCTGTTCCAGAGTATGGGAAGTCTCTGGGACAGGAATCTATCCCTCCAGCATGTCCTATTTATTGTGGTGACAAGGTTTAGGTCCCTAGAGCGTGTAGCTCAGAGGGATTGGGATTTCTTTAGGTGTAGCATGTCCAACAGCTCTGGGTTTGACATAGCTTTATATGTTAGGCAGAGATCACCTCGGAGTAGGCGATATGCTACGGAGTAAAGCTGGAGTTTTTTGAGGTGGTAGCTGACCAGCTTCCAAAGCTTCAGGGCATTTTCAGTGTTGACAAACTGTAATGCAGCTCAAGTTTTGCTGACTAAAAGACAAGTTTGGGTGTAAATCCCTTCAGAGCTTTGCTGTCACAGAGGAGTATGTATCTCTGAGTCTTTCAAGGATCAAAGATTGGCTTGTGCTTTCCATTGCTGGACAGAAAACTTCCTTTTGGGGTAAAAAAAATCACTTTTCTTATATTTACTGATGTTTCATTGCCTTTTTTTTAGGAAAGTTGTTTTAAAGCTGGGAGTGTTGTGTTTTAATAGACTGTCTTGAGACTGTAACATACTTTTAAAAGAACACTCATTTTATGTCAGTTTTAAAGTAGTGTACACTAACTGACAACATATTCTCTGTGAATTGTGTTTAGTTTTCCACTGTGGGTCTTCCACAGTGTTTGAAAGCACTTTTTAGTGTGTGTGTGTGTGTGTGTGTGTGTGTGTGTGTGTGTGTGTGTGTGTGTGTGTGTGTGTGTGTGTGTGTGTGTGTGTGTGTGTGTGTGTGTGCATGTGTGTTTTGCCAAAAAAGTTATTTCTGTGGACTGACAGTTGCATTTGCTACTTGTCTTCCATGGGAAAGAGGCTCAATTTTTGGTTTGACAATGGAATGGATTGTCAGTCTTGTGGTCAGTTCTTCTTCCAGTCACAAAAAGTAAAAGTTTAGCAAACTGCCTTTGGCACTCAGCAGGTTAGCAATTTGCCTTAGCCACAGGTGGAGGGTTCTCCAATGGTAATTTGTTCACCATCAGACCACTCAACTTTTACCCTAAATCCCTCTGGTGTAGCACCTACAGCCACTAAGGATGAGGGATTAGACACATCCTCTGCAGCTATTGGAGCCCCTTCAGTGGGCAATGGGTCAGTTCTGTGAGAGGGAAGAGGGAAGGTTTTAGTTTCCCAGTTATATCAGAATCCTGTGCTCATTCCTGGGGAAGCAGCAGTTGCATTACTAACATGGGTGGTTCTATTTTTCCTGTCACAAAGAAACAGAAAACAAAATAAGTATCTACTGCGTCTCACATTTCTTTGGATAGGAGTAGTTTACTGGGACTGGCTCATAGTTTAATTCTGGCTATTGATCCTTCTTGTAGAGTAGTTTCTGGTAAAAGAAAAAGGGATGTCTGTTTTCCTGAAGACATTCAAGATTCTGAATCTTTACAGGAAGATGCAGGGATGGATTCAGGGTATTCTCCTCATATTTCTGATTCAGACTCAGAGGACAACTCACTTTCTGATTCTTCCTGTGGGTGTTTCTCTTTTTTTGAGATTATTGCTAGAATGTCCCAGTGTTTTCAATAGGAGTATACTGAAGTTTCTCAATCCCCTGGAAAATACTGAGTTATTATAAAGAATTTTCCAGAACCTAGACCCATCTCTCCTCTCTGGTTTAGAGGATGTGTGCCTTACTGCATGCAATTTTCCTGATAGTTAGCCAGCTGTCCCTAAGAAAGCAGATAGGATGTATAAAGTTCCTCACTCAGTCTTTTAAATTTTTATACACAATTTCCAAACCTGACTGAGCAGCTATAGCCTTAGTTGACTCCACTGCTGCTAAGCTCTTAGTTAATTCTAATCCTTCTCTTTCTAACAGGATGGGAAAATCACTGTTAGATATGAGAAAACAGTGTATAATTCTCCAACTTTGATTTTCAGAATTTTAAATTGCCAGGCTCATAGGTTAAAGTTTGTTCTGACATATTGTAAAAGTATGGAATGTCTCGTGAAGAAAAACTGATTTTGATAAGTTAGTTTCTTCCATTGAACATGGCAATTACTCATTGTTTGCACTGTGTGCGTGTGTGCGTGTGTGTGTGTGTGTGTGTGTGTGTGTGTGTGTGTGTGTGTGTGTGTGTGTGTGTGTGTGTGTGTGTGCATGTGTGTGTATGATACTCTTGATACTATTTCCAGGGCTATGGTCAGTTGTACTAATTTAATCAGTTTTGCTGGACTGCATTTTCAGAACCTCCCAGATGATTTAAAAATGAGATTTCAAATTCTCCCTTATATAGAGATTTAGTGTTTGGCTCCTCTGCTGCAGAGGTGATCAAAAAGTGTGATGAAATGGGCAAGGTGATCCAAGGAATCACTAAGATTTTTCAGCTGTCCATTTTCAAATTGCCTAAGGGATTTTCTTTCCCTTCATTCAAGTTTGGCAAAAAGAGAATAAGCCATCTCAACAGAATTCAGGTAAAGAGACAGTTAAGAAGAAATGGCAAGGGGTTCCAAAAGAAGTCTCAAACCTCCTCAAAACAAAGACACTCCAACACATCTGAATGACTGTTCAAGAGACCTTGTGGCCCCCTCCCACCCCGGTCCCTAGTCTCTTCCAGAAAGTCTGAATATTCTCGTTTCTCTCTTTGGCAACAGATTGTTTCAGCAATTAGACAAATGAGTTCTATGAATCATTTAACATGGGTACAGATGGCTGTGGGAGGAGATCCCTCCATTGAGAGGGTCATTACTCATCCTACAGCTCAGACTCTTGTTTCCACCTGTTCTTCATCACATGTTGTTCCAAGGAGTTATGGAAGTATTCCTCCTTCCCAGGGAGGGAAGGGGTTTCTTCAAGGATATTCCTTGTGCCTAAGAAAGAAAGTGCTTATAGACCAGTTCTGGATATTTCTTTCCTAAATCTGTTTCTGACAGTGGCAAAATTCAGCATGATGTCACTTAATTTTTCTTCTTCTCCTTTCAAATTTCCTGGAAAGACTAGACTTAAAAGATGCTTATCATCACATCCCTGTTCATCCAGACTTCAGGTGTCTCTTAAGGTTTTGTGTGTCTGGATCACATTATCAGTTCTCTGCTTTAACCTTTGGACTATACACTCCACCAATAGTATTCACAAAGTGTCTAGCTACAATTATTGCTCATTATAGGCTACATGGTATCTTTTGTACAAGCTAGGATTCCAAGAGAACATTCAAAAGTCTTTCTTGAGTTCTTCACACAGGATTTTGTTCCTGGGATGCCAACTAGACACCGCAGTTCAAAGAACGTTCCTGCCACAGGAAAGAAATAGATCATTATCTAGATGTATTTGTGATGAAAGGAGGTACTGCCAGCACAGCTGGCTGGAATTTTGTAAATCAGTATATGTCATTTGTGAATACCAAACTAATTTATACAAGTTGCTGGTGTAACAAATGTATTAGAACTGTATGTCATGTGTATGTCAAACTGCTTTGTACAGATGTTTGTGTTGAAAAGGTATTTGTAAAGTGCATCTGCATAAAATGTAGCCACAGTGTAGCCTACAGGAAGAGAACAGAAATGTACATGCACTATTGTAAATGTTTAAATGTATATGTCAACAGAGGAAACCGGAGGGTTAACCTTAGTCCAGCAAAATTTAGAAAAATATCTGAAATTAAATTACTTTATAGGCTAGGGCATAAAGTGGCTATCTGACAGGAGTCTATGCAGCTAGAAACACACAGTCTGTACTAGGAAGCTTTCTGTATTGTCTTTCGAGTAAACTAATTGCTACTTTGGAAACATGAAGGAATGCCATTGTTTTATGACTTCCAGCACCTGCCAAAGATCTGAGCAAAAGCACCTGTATAAGTATTTTTATAGGTAGATGCTAAATACTGCCAGCTTCCAGCAGTAGGGGGCTTGCCTGGGAACTGAAGTCAGATGACCAGAAATGATGTCATTCTGCAAGCTATCCCAGCAGTAATATTTTATGTATTATTTTGAGAAGTCTCTGAGTGAGACAGGGCATTCTGCATTCTGTCTTGGACCTGACAACAGTAAGAACCATTCACCACATCAACTGCCTTGCTCTATTAGTAAGTTACAAGAGTATAGTAATCCTCTTAGATTCAATCAGCAATATAGTGAAGCTTAGTTCAGATATTTTCTTTATTTGCATGAGGTTGTACTGCAATGTTACTTTAAATATTTCCTGTGGTTTGAAACTCTGATGTCACTGTGAATATATCCTGAGTATTTTCTTATTCTTTTATTATGTATTATTAAATCTATTTAATAATTTCATTGTGGCTGATCTGGATGGTTCTATATTACAAGACTGAAGCTTTACTTAATCGAATAAGTAAAGCACAAAATTGTAATATCGAAACTGTAAATTGTTGAACGGCCAATTTAACCCAGGGAAACACTTCCCTTGGCCGTTCTGTGGAGTATTCCTGATTCTCCAATTTGGAGCGATCTTGGAGTTGGTATATTTAGATACAGGGATTTGGGGGGGCACAGCCTCCCACATTGGGGGTTTGGGGGGGGGGGAGTAAAGCCCCTCAATTGGTTTCGGATGTAAAGTTTTTTTTTTATTTGGCCAAGGAAGTGTTTGCCTTGGTTAAATTGGCTGTTCGACAATTTTAGCTGTCGATATTACAAGATCGTGTAGTTATTCAATTAACTAAAGCTTCAAATTTTGTAATATAGACACATCTGTGTCGAGATATTTGAGTTTTGAGAGTACTTGCATATTTATTTGGTGACATTGTGTGGGCCACTCCTAATAGCCTTGCTTTTGGTCAAACTACCATTTGTATTAGTGTTAATATTACACAGTAAGTTTGGACCCCCTTTGTTAAGGTTCCTAAAGCAGCTGATAAGGAGTGACTGGTGGTAGTGGTAACTATCTTATAGTCTGGGGAGAAGGGGGCATAACTAGTAAACCTGTGCCAGCCTTTCCCAGATGTGTGCGGGTGTAAATCAAACCTCAAAGTGCGTGTGTGTCAGCTACTTGGGCAGGGACTCGAAGCAATGATTGGACAGAGAGGGTGCTGGAGGTCTTGGCTTGGTCACACAGCTGAGATCTCAACTCTATAGCTGTGCCAGTGGGGAGTCTTACTAGGGATCTGGACGAAGAGGGTGAAACCAGCCCCGGACTTACTGTGGTGTCTGTGTACTCTTAAGAGAAATTGTACTTGATACAGAGAGCTACATCTAGAAACACTGGGTGTGTACCTGTTAGCTTCTCAGTGAATGTCCCCCACTGCTGCCAGTGGTGAGGATTGAGGCTCCTTGATTACTGGTTGGCAGTGGTGGGTCAACACATATTAACTGGTGGGCAGTGGTGGGATATCCACATTACATGTTAATTGGTTGGCAGTGGTTGGATCATCACATCACATACTGCGATTCAGTGGTGTGGATATTGAATTCCTAAAGCCTGTAAACAGTGGTCACTAAATAAGGTGTTTGTACTCTCAAAAAGCCACACAGTAGACATTCAGAGTTTCATATCACAATAGTTTTATTTATTTTTTTAGCTTAGTTAGTTAAGAGAGAGCAGGCAAGGATATCAGCAGAGGATTATGGCAAGTTGACAAGGATCCAGTTGGTTGAGATGGCTGACATGTGCCAAGCCATAGGACTGGTGCATGCCAACCTGACTAAAATGAAAATGATTGCAGCCTTAGTCACAACTGCATGACAGACCGGCAACCAGGAAGACAACCAGTCTTGCCTTGGGGATGTACAGCTCTCAGACAACCAGACTGACCTTGGGGATGTACAGCTCTCAGAAAATGGACAGTTCAACTTTTCCTCAGAGGACTTAAAAATCCATCTGGAGTTAAAGAGACTTGAACTGAAAGTCAAACGTTTGGAAATATAATCAGCAGAGAGAGACAGTGGTGTTTGGAGGCTGAAGAAAATGAGAGACAGAGGCAACATGAAAAGGAGATGCTGACTCTTCACAAGGGTTATGGAGGTAATGGAGAAGAGAATAACTGAACCCCAGAAGCAATAAAGGTCAGTAAATTTCTTCCACAATTTACAGAGGGTGATAATTTTCATAGTTTTCTTCATATCTTTGAAGGGGTTTATAAACAGTATAATGTTTACCAAGGGCTCTAGGTAATGTTCCTGACCCCCTTACTCCATGGTAAAGCTATAACTTCTGTTCATAAATTGTCTGAAATTGATTGCTTAAATTATAATATGGTTAAAATTGTTTGAGTATTTTAAGTTAACGCTTGAAGCATATAGAAAAAATGTTTTGTGAGCATAGATGCAAGGCAGATGAAAGTGTGTATGATTATATTGCTGAGTTAAGCACTTATTTTTATAGGTGGGTGAGTGAGTGTCAGGTCACCACTTTTGAAGGGCTGGCAGACCTTTTAGGGAGGGAGCAAGCCCTTAGCACTTTGCCTGGGGACATGAGAATCTGGTTGGCAGATAGAGAATGCAATACCACATATGAGTTGGGGAAAAAAGGAGACCTATACATAGCAAGAAGGGCATCACTGCACAAGAAAGGGATACCCAATGCTGCACGCATCTGTCAGTAACAGGGAAGCCACTAATTCAGGTATCTGGCCAGGATCAAAGATTAAATGTTTTAAATGTAACCAGTGGAGGCATGTAGTATATAGATGTCCACAGAGGCAAGGTGAAGAACAAAAGGTAGGGGCGACAGCAAGTAGAAATAACAGAATGCCAGTGGTAAGTTGTCTGGAGACAACTAGGGTACCAAACCACCACAAGAGATTATACCCTATATTAGTAGATGGAAAACAGGCCACTGGTAAGAGAGACCCAGCCTCTGACTTAACCATTGTGAAGCCTGCAATGGTTAAAGAGGAGCACTACTTGCTTGGGAAATCTACTCCAGTCATAGCTTTAGGAGGGACCCCATTACAAATACCCTTGGCTAGGGTTCACTTTTTCTGGGAGGGTGGAAAAGGAAGCAGGCAAGTAGGTGAGTTCAAGGATATCCCTGCAGCTGTCTTGATAGGGAATGATTTTTATAATGCAGGACCTTGTGTGCATGCAGTTACATGCAGTCAGGCTTGGAGACAGGCATGTGCGTCTGTAGCCTGGGAGGACCCAGACAGGCTGCACACATGAAGCCAGGACTGGTGAGGTGGCTACTTCAGAGAGGGTGCTACCCTGTAGTAGTGAGACTAAAGGTGAGCCACAACTGCTGTGGGTACTGATGTTCTCTTGGAGAGAGTGAATGCAAGGGCAGAGGTGATTAGTAGTACCTATGCTAACAGTGAGGCATCGCTGTCAGAGGATGCCAGAAAACAGATTTATTGTAGAAGGGGAGCTGGAAAAAGAGAGGGTTGAGACAGGCTCAGCTTTCAAACTCTACTTTACAAGGCATGAGGGAGGTAGCTAGGGAGGTGCCTGATTCTCAAGGTAAAGGGGAATCTGTATACTGGGACAAAGGGTTACTGTATAGAGAGTGGACCCCTGATGGAGGGCTAGAGAGTGAGACGATATAGCAGTTGGTAGTGCCCAGAGCCTACCATCTGGCACTTCTAGCCATAGCCCATGGGATTCCCTTCGCAGGCCATATGGGCATAAAGCATACCAAGAGACATGTTATGCAGAACTTTTATTGGCCTGGGATTTCCAGCAATGTAACAGGGTACTGCAGGACCTGTGAACAAGGTCAAAGCTCCTTTGGTGCCTTTGTCTGCGATTGAGGAGGCATTTCAAAGGGTAGATATGGATATTGTGGGGCCACTGAGTACCCTAAGTTCCACAGAGAAGTATATCCTAGTGGTAGTACATTATGCTGCCAGATACCCTGTGGCAGTGGCCCTGTACTCCATTGAGGCAGAAAAGGTGGCAAATGCTTTGTTAGAGATTTTCAGCAGGGTAGATTTACCAAAAGAAATACCAACTGACAGAGGTATTAATTTAATGTCAGGCATGCTGGCTAGTCTGTGGAAGCACTGTGGGGTGAATCAACTAAAGAGCACCCCTACCATCCCCAGACTAATGATCTAGTGGAGAGATTAATCTCTACACTGAAGACAATGGCGTGGGTATTTGCATTGCAGTTTAAGAGGGAGTGGGACAAATATTTGCCTCATCTGTTGTTTGCCTACAGAGAGGTGCACCAGGAATTGACAGGTTTTTCACCCCTTGAGTTCCTGTATGGGCATACTGAAAGGTGACCTCTAGATTTGATTTGCGATTAGTGAGAGGGTGAGTGTGAATTGCACAAGGAGTCTGTTGCGGCATATGTCCTAAACCTGAGGACAAGACTCAGGGAACTCATGGACTTGGCCAAGGAGAACCTGGTAGAAGCCCAACTGCAGAAAAAGGTCTGGTATTACAGGAATGCTCAAGCTGAGTATGCTGTGGGGTAGCAGGTGATGGTTCTCATTCCTGTCAGACACAATCAGCTGCAGGCAGCTTGGGATGGACTCTTCAAAGTGGTAAGGCAGGTCAGTGATGTCAACTACATGGTAGAACTGTTAGGCAGGAGGCAGGGGCACAAATTGTATCAAGTTAACACCATGAAACTTTGCCATGATAGAGAGGCCCTGGTGCTAAGTAGTTGCAGTAGGAGGCAGGAGGATTCTGAGAGGGATCTATGCTACATCAACCAGTAATCAAAATCCCAAGTTACATAATGGAGTCTAGGGTGGCAAGCATATGCTATGACAGTGCAGCATGGTACCGGGTTCAGCAATGTCAAGGCAGCTAGGATCTTAAGATAGGGTATGGGGCAATGCTTTTCCAGATAGGCTCATTCCTCTCAAGCAATGTTTCTCAAGGGGCACATGAAAAACTAGCTTGAGACTTCAAAGGGGGCAAAAAGAATTAATATGTGATGTGGATATCCCAACACTTCCCACCAATTAATATGTGATGACCCTCCACTGCCAACCAGTAATCAAGGAGCCTCAATCCTCACCACTGGCAACAGTGGGGGAATTTCACTGAGAATATAATAGGTACACACATAATATTTCCAGATGTAGCTCTCTGCATCAAGTGCAATTTCCCTTAAGAGTACACAGAGACCACAGTCAGTCCAGGGCTGCTTTCTCTCTATTTCTCCAGAACCCCAGTAAGATTCCCCACTGGCACACCTATAGAGGAGGGATCTCAGCTGAGTGACCAACCCAGGACATCCAGCACCCTCTCTGTCCAACCAGTGCTTTGACTCCCCACCCAAGTAGCTGACACATGCACACACACACACACACACACACACACACACACACACACACACACACACACACACACACACACACACACACACACACACACACACACACACACCACACACACACAACACACACATGCACACTCTTTGAGGTTTGATATACACATTTCAACACCTGGGAAAGGCTGGCACAGGTTTACTAGCTATGCCCTCTTCTGCCCAGACTATAAGGTAGTTACCATTGCCACCAGTTACTACTTATCAGGTACTTCAGGGACATTAACAAAAGATGTGCAATCTTACTCCGTAATATCAATACTAATCCAAATGGTAGTTTGACATACAGCAAGGCTATTAGGAGTGGCCCACACAGTGTCACCAAGTAAATATGCAAGTACTCTCAAAGAAGTCATAAAACAATTGCATTCCTTCATGCTTCCAAAGTAGCAATTAGTTCACTCTAAAGACCATACAGAGAGCTTCCTAATACAGATTGTGTGTCTTTAGCTGTGTTGAAACCTATCAGAGTGCCTCTTTATGGCCTAGCCTATAAAGTAATTCAAGTTGAGATATTTTTCTAAAGTTTGTTGGACTGAGGTTAACCCTCTGGTTTCCTCTGTTGTCATATACATTTAAACATTTACAATAGTGCATGCACATATCTATTATCTTCCAGTAGGGCACACTCTGGATACATTTTAAGCACAAGCACTTTACAAATACTTTTTTAACACAAGCATCTGTACAAAGCAGATTAATATACACATGACATACAGTTCTAATGCATTTGTAACACAACCATATTATATGACATATAATTCTAACACATTTGTTACACCAGTATCTTGCATAAATTAGCTGCATATTCACAAATGACATATTATTTAAAAAAATCTAGCTAGCTGTGCTGGCAGTACCTTCTTTCATCACACTATTTCTAAGGCTTTCCACTCAGACTTTGGTCACTACAAGGGAATACCTCAGAATGTTAGGTCTCATGGCATGAATAATTCTCATTATATTCTTGGCAAGACTCCACATTAGAAAGATACAGTGCTTTCTAAAATCTCCTTGTTCCTCTCATCAACAGAATTTTTCTTTTTAGATCCCAGTACTTGGGTTTGACAGAGGAATTTTTTGAGGAAACAACAGATAAACTTAAATTCAATCCTCCCCTTCTCCATCACTGCTCCAAGGCAGTCATCACAGACACATCAGACTTTGCTTGGGGAGCATTTTTGGGAGGCATAAAAGTGCAGGAGGTGTGGGACACCATGCTCAGATTCAAGTACATAAATATTAAGGATATGCTTGCTCTGATCAAGGCATGCAACTCTGAACCATCTTTTGTTCATGGGGCCTTTTCAAGTGGTTACAGACAATACCACAGTGATTTCATAACAAGCAAGGGGGGACCAGATTGTATTCACTTTGCAGACTAGCCATGTTAGCCCGGGAGTAGAACTTCACAGCACAGTCTAACTCTAAAGGCATCCTACATTTTGTCAGAGCAGAACTGTGTGGCAAACAAGCTGAACAGTGCAAGGGTGGACAAAAACTAGATTGGGTGGTCTTCCAAGATTTGATCCTTCTGTGGGAGTTTCTCAAGTAGACATCTTTGCCTCCTGTCTGACAGATGACTCCTCATTCCTTTGGACAGGAATGTTCCTGTATGCTTTTCAACACTTCCCAATAATATCCATGGTACTTCTGAAGATTCAGGAGGAATTCACCAAGATCAGTCTTTGAGGTTTGATTTACACACTTGCACACCTGGGAAAGGCTAGCACAGACTTACTCGCTATGCCCTCTTCTGCCCAGACTATAAGGTAGTTACCACTGGCACCAGTCACTCCATATCAGGTACTTTATGGACCTTAACAAAGGATGTTCAATCTTACTGTGTTATATTAATACTAATTCAAATGGTAGCTTGATGAAGGGCAAGGCTATTAAGAGTGGCTCACACAGTGTCACCAAATAAATATGCAAGTACTCTCAAAACTTAAATATCTCTACACAAATCAGCCACAATGAAAGATTTAATTAGATTTAATAATAAATAATAATAAAAGAATGAAAAAATACTCAGGAGATATTTACAGTGATATAAGAGTTCAAAACCACAGGAAATATTTAAAATAACATTGCAGTACAGGCTTACACAAATAAAGAAAAATATCTAAACTAAGTTTCACTATATTCCTGATTGAACCAAGAGAATTACTATACTCTAGTAACTTACTAATAGAGGAAGGCAGATGATGCGGTGAATGGTTCAGGTCCAAGACAGAATGCAGAATGCAATGTCTCACTCAGAGACTTCTCAAAATAATATCTAAAACATTACTGCCTGGATAACTTGCAGAATGACATAATTTCTGGCATCTGACTTCAGTTCCCAGGCAACCCCCCACTGCTGGAAGCTGGCAGTATTTAACACCTACATGTAAAAATATTCATAGAAGGGCTTTTGATCAGATCTTTGTCAGGTGCTGGAAGTCATAAAACAATTGCATTGAATGAAGGAATGCAATTGTTTTATTACTTCCAGCACCTGCCAAAGATCTAACCAAACCCCCCAATACTGGAAGCTGGCAGTATTTAGCACCTACCTGTAAAAATACTCATAGAAGGGCTTTTGCTCAGATCTTTATCAGGTGCTGGAAGTCATAAAACAATTGCATTCCTTCATGCTTCCATAGTAGCAATTAGTTCAGTCTAAAGACCATACAGAAAGCTTCTTAGTACAGACTATGTGTCTCTAGCTGTGTTGAAACCTGGCCGATAGCCTCTTTATGGCCTAGCCTATAAAGTAATTTAAGTTCAGATATTTTTCTAAAGTTTGCTGGACTGAGGTTATCCCTCTGGTTTCCTCTGTTGACATAGACATTTAAACATTTACAATAGTGCATATACATTTCTGTTCTTTTCCAGTAGGGCACACTGTGGATACATTTTAAGCACAAGCACTTTATAAATACCTTTTTAACATAAACCTTTGTGCAAAGCAGATTGATATGCATGACATACAGTTCTAATACATTTCTAACACAAGCATCTTATATGACACACAATTCTAATATATTTGTAACACCAGCATCTTGCATAAATTAGCTTGATATTCACAAATGACATATAATTATTTACAAAATTCCAGATAGCTGTGCCACCAGGGTTTTCTTTCATCACACTATTTCTAAGGTTTTCCACTCAGACTTTGGTCACTACAATGGAATATCTCAGAATGTTGGGTCTCATAGCATGAATGATTCTCATTATACTCTTGGCAAGACTCCACATAAGAAAGATACACTGGTTTCTGAAATCTATTTTTCCTCCCATCAACACCCTTTATCTTTTTAGATCCCAGTACCTGGGTTTGGCAGAAGATTTGTTTGGAGGAAACAACAGGTAACCTTAAATTCAGGCCTTCCTTTTTCCATCACTGCTCCAAAGCAGTCACCACAGACACTTCAGACTTTGCTTGGGGAGCATTTTTGGGAGGCATAAAAGTGCAACGGGGTGTGGGACACCATGCTCAGATTCAAGTACATAAATATTAAGGAGATGCTTGCTCTGATCAAGGCATTCAACTCTTTGAACCATCTTTGGTCCATGGGGCCTTTTCAGGTGGTTAGTGACAATACCACAGTGATGTCGAACAAGCAAGGGGGAACCAGATTGTATTCACTTTGCAGACTAGCCATATTAGCCTGGGAGTAGAGCTTCACAGCACAGTCTAACTCTACAGGCATCCTACATTTTGTCAGAGCAAAACTGTGTGGCAAACAAGCTGAGCAGTACGAGGGTGGACAAGAGCTAGATTGGGTGGTCTTCCAAGATTTGATCCTTCTGTGGGAGTTTCTCAAGTAGACATCTTTGCCTCCTGTCTGACAGATGACTCTTCATTCCTTTGGACAGGAATGTTCCTGTATGCTTTTCCACAATTAGGTTCATAGGCTCATAGGTTCATAGGTAGGTACCCTGGCTTTCGCCACCCAAGAAAATTATTTTCCTGTGCCCCTGACAAGCAGAACCACAGAAGTGATCCCCAGGGTGAATTTCCTATTACCCATCCAATCATCAAGATTTTTCTTGAAGAGTGCTAATGAGGAGCTCTGTTTGACATAGATAGGTAGTCTATTCCAGAGTATGGGAAGTCTCTGGGACAGGAATCTATCCCTCCAGCATGTTCTGTTTATTGTGGTGACAAGGTTTAGGTCCCTAGAGCATGTAGCTTGGAGGGATTAGGATTTCTTTAAGTGGAGCATGTCCAACAGCTCTGGGTTTGACATAGCTTTGTATGTTAGGCAGAGATCGCCTCTGAGTAGGCGATATGTGACGGAGTAAAGCTGGAGTTTTTTGAGACGGTCTGCATAAGGCATCTGTTTGAGGTCAATAATCCTCTTTGTGAGGTATTTTTGCGGCCATTCCATTGTTGTAGATGTCTTGTGAGGTACATACCAAAAGGGGAGTTGTACTCTATAATGAGTCTAATGAGTGATGAGTAGAGGGGAACAATGACCTCTTTTTTTCTGGATGAGAAACCTTTTGTGATGAGGTGTGCCACATAGAAGGATTTCCTGACCACTTTGGCGATGTGATTATCAAAGGAGAGACTACTGTCCACCTGTGTCCCAAGGTCTCTTATCACACTTTCGGTGTTAAGTAGACTACCGCCTATGTGGTAGTTCATGGGTACAGATTTTTTACCAAAGGGAATGACAATGCACTTTTTGGCATTGAGCTTGAGACCATGTCTTGACACCAGGCATCTGTCTCAGTGAGGCCCTTTTGTAGGATGTCCACATCATTAGGAGTTTCAATTATGGCTCCTAGTTTGCAGTCATCTGCGAATTTAGTTAGCCAAAGACCTTCTGTGTTAGCCTGTATTGTCAGGCTCTGGATTGCATTGCATAAGTGGAAATTCCTTAAGATTCCAAGAGCAGGCTAAGTTATTTCTTACACTTATTTCACTGAATTGCACTTCTGAAACGCTTATAATTGTGCTATACAGTTGATCTACTATATTTTTGCACTGTTATAAAGCTTTTTTATTGTTTCACTGCATTTATGTACTGTTTTAAACTGTTTTAACATTACTCAACTGTAAACTGCTTTTTCATACTGAGAGTTGTATTTTCCCAATAATATCCACGGTACTTCTGAAGATTCAGGAGGAATCCACCAAGATCAGTGTTTTGACTTTGTTCACGACTAGGCAACCATGGTTCTCCTTTCTTTTGGAAGTGACTAGGGACATTTACCACAAGCTGCCTCACAGAATGGATCTACTCACACAAGATCAGGGGTGCCTGATACACTGCAAAATCAATAATCTTCAAGTGAGTGCATGGATAATAAGGTATCAATGTCTTTTTCCCTCCTGTTTTCTGAGGATGTGCAGTAGGTACTAATGGAAGCAAGTAAGCCTGATACTAGAAAATCAAATATTAGCAAATGGAAAAGGTTTTTCTGTTGGTGCCAACCACTTAACCAGCAACTTTTCGTGGCTATCTGTTCTCTGGTTTTACAGTATTTGTGCGAGTTACTTTCCTGCGCTGAGCTTCATTTAATGCCCATTTCAGCATATCTACGTATAGGTCGTCTTCTTTCAAGGCAGTCTCATGTCAAAATGTTCTTGAAAAGGAATTTGCATAAGAGGGCTCCAAGTAAAACAGTGGCCCCTCCTTAGGATCTTAATTTTGTGTTATAGAAGTTAACACTTGCTCCATTTGAACAAGCTAATATGGGTGACTTGATGTTCTTAACATGAAAAACAGTTTTACTGATTGCTCTTATCTCTGCAAGATGACTATCTTAGTTGCAAGCTCATATAGTGAGCCAACCCTACCTGATTTTCTATAGGGACAGGGTTTCTTTGAGAACTAATCATTCTTTAATGCCTAAAGTGGTATCCAAGTTTTCCTTAAGCTAAACTATCCATCCCACCATTTTCTTTCCTGAACCTAAAAATGAGGGATAAAGGATACTCCATACCTTGGATGTCCACAGACAACTCAGGTACTATCTTGACAGAACTAAATTGTTCAGATCTTTAGCTCAATTGTTCATTTCTTGTGAAAGTAGGAAGAAGGGATGACCTGTGTCATATCAGACAATTGACAAATGGTTGTCGAAACCTATTACCTTTTATCACACTCACCATGTCAAATCTATTCCAGACATGGTCAAGGCCCAATCTCTCAGGGCCTTGGTTTAATCTATGGCTTTTTGGAAAGGGTCAGATTCTAGAAGTATTTTAGAAGTTGCCACTTGGTCCTCTGTACATACCTTTACAAAGCAGTATAAGTTTGATTCCTTCTTTAGGTCTAGATCAGGTTTAGCTAGGACCTTTTCCAGTGGCTCCTGGACCTTTCTCCTTCCTCCTGTCAAATACAGTTACTTATGGTAATCTACCTATATAGCTAAAGCTACTGTAGCAATGATCAATATGAAGAATATTGTACAGTTGTGTAAGTTGAACTTACCATAACAGTAGCTGTTTGAATGATCACTGCTGCAGTGGGCACTCTCTCCCTCCATCCCTTTGTTTTTTTTTGTGTGTCTTTTATGCCAGAATGTAGGCATTTTTTTTTTGTTATTCCTAGCATTGTCCTTTCAGGGCTCAGCCTCTCTTGCTCTGCTGACAGGAAGTCTCTTAAGGGCTTTGCCACCAAATTTTAGTCATCGGTTCTCCAGCGCTTGAGAGTTTGGGCTCATGGAAGGTACACTGAAGCTTTGGAATCTGGCCAACTATTATATCCTTGGCATGATATAACCCAGATAGGTTAGGCTATTGCAGCTGTGATCATCCGAACATCTACTGTTATGTTAAGTTCAATTTACACAACTGTACTTTTCTGCTTTATTCTGCACTTTTATTTCCAGAAGTAGAATTACTTGTGTGTGTTTTATAACTTGCTGAGCCATAGTCTTGTAGTTTAATTCACAGTCATAGCAGGACTATGTACTACACTTTAGTCATTTATTGCTGTATTTTTTTATAAACAGTGTTACTGGTAAATTTCTGCGTAGTCTGGTGCCCTAAACTGTAGTAGAAGTTCAACAGTGAGAGACTTTTCTCTCTTCCAGTTTGGGCATTGCTGCTTTTATATTCTGCTTATCATTTACCTGCTTAAAGTTGCATTCTCTATCTGTCCCATCCCCCACTAACACATTAAGCTCAAGTTACTGAAAGAGCTCCAAAATTGTCTTTATTTGATTGGATGCCTTTTTAGCTAGCTTGCTATTTCCATCACAGAGCTATCCCCATCCAATATCTTTCATGCAAGACTTGGAGAGCTTGGAACTTTGGGTAACTAGCTTTTCATCAAAAAAAAGACATTTAAATTATTTTAATTGTTTCAATTCTGTTTAATTATTTAAATTGCACTTATAGTAACCTGTGTGACATGTCTTTGTACCTTTATACCCTGTTCCATGTTTTATCGAGAAAAGTTGTCTGCATTTTTAGTTTGTTCTGGACCATAGTCTTGTATTTTAAATAACATTTGTGGGGAGATTATGTTTCTGCATTGTCTTGCACTTCTACTTCCATAAGTAGAATTACTTGTAAAAGCTATCCATTTGTATTATATGTCCATCTGGTCCATAGCCTTGTAGTTTAAGCTGTGTACTGCTACTATTCCCAGATTTGAGCTTTAGTCATTATAGCTACGTTTTTTTTTTTTTTCAAAACAGTGTTGCTGGTAAATTTCTGTATAGTCTGGTGCCTTAAACTGTAGTAGAAGTACAGTTGTGAGAGAATTGTCTCTGCTCCAGTTTGTACTTCATTGCTTTTATATTCTGCTTATCTTTTACCTCCTTAAAGATGCATTCTGTGACAAGGCTAAAGGTGGAAGTGTCTCAATATACATCAATAACAAGAATACCTTTAGGGTAGTCAAACAGAATGATGTGCTGGAGGTCCTCCATTTGCAGATCACTGTCGACAAAATCCTGTATCATATCCTAGCCTGCTATAGGTCACCCTCCATGTCCCAAGAAGCACAAATGCATACTTGGACCTACTGGAGGCACTTAAGAGCCAACCTAACACCCTACTCATGAGAGACTTTAATTACCTTTCTTTAGATTGGGAGTCATACACAGCCTAAAATCTACAGAAACAGAGATTTGGGGAGTTTGTAAATACAAACACCATTGACCAAATAGTGAATTCCTCCACTAGAGGCTCAGACATACTGGAATTCATGCTCACAACTATGGGACAATGCTGCATCCCCCCCACCACCACGACCACCATCACCAATGTCTCATCCTCCCTAATAAAGTTCAAGCATAAAGCTGTCTCCTTTGAAATCAAAATAAATTCTGCAATCCCATTAAAGCCAGTAAAAGTTAGGAACCATCCCAAGGTATAATACCTTTTATTAAGTGATGATTTGTCACAATTCAATGTCCCTCCACATCCCTAGAACACAGTAGCCTATGCTGAATTGTTCTCAGAAACTCTGTACAACCATGTCAATGGGTGCATAGAGGCTGCTGTACTTAACAAAAGTAAACCCAAGACTATCCCCAGAAATAAACTGCCCTGGTGGAATAACAAATTAAACAGGATATACAACAAAAGGAAAAAAATATGACAAAAATCAGGAAGGGTAATTCCCATAAAGATAAAAACTCTCCATCAAACTAAATAGCCAAATAAGAGGGCTAATTAGGCAGAGCAAAGCCAATGATGAGGTTAAGATTGCCTCCCAGGTGAAAGATAAGACTTTCAGCTATGTCAGAAACCTCAAGTGCACTACACAGAAGTGTTCTGAACTGGTGGTTAATGGTGTCACCTTCACTGAGCCTGGCGATATAGTGAACCTGTTAGCAGACGAATTCAGTGCCAACTTGAACCTCCTCTCACCCTCAACTATACCACAAAAATTACCCTCAAACATAACCCATATGACTATAACTAGGGAGCATGCACTGGCTGCACTCACTAAACCCAAAACATGACCTCAGTGATGCCTGATAACATCCTAGGATGCCTCCTGAACGGTCTAACATATGGCTTATCCAGACCCCTGGAGTCATTATTTAACTATAGTATTAAAACAGGCTTTGTGCCATGTGACTGGAGTACGGTGATGTTATTCCCTTTTTTATGGGAGGACCTTTAACAGATACTGGTAACTAAAGACCCATTAGTCTGACCAGTCTTATTTGCAAAGCCATGGAAAGAATATTTGTGGAAATTATCAACAAAGACATAGGTAAACCTCCAGACATTGGCTCCACCTCAGTCTGGCTTTATCAAAGGAAGGTCATGCTAACTGAATTAGGTGGATAGATCTGATGAAAAAATTTGATACAATACCCAACTCAGGCATTGTCAACAAACTTACAGAACTAGGTATAAACCCCATTATAACATGCTGGTTAACTAGCTGGCTCACTAATAAGATCCAGGAGGTTAGACTCTGTGAGGCACTATCACAAAGAGGCCAGTCACCAGTAGAATCTAACAGGAATCTGTGCTGGGCCCACTACTTTTTGGCATCTACTTCTCGGATGTCAAAGCTAATCTCAAAGATCTCTGTCTAACCAAGTTCGCAGATGACTGCAACCTCAGAGTCGTCATTGAAACCCCCAAGACTAGAACACCCTTAAGGAAGGTCTAATGCAGACAAATGCTTGGTGGTAAAGCCATGGCTTAAAACTCAATACAAAGAAATTCTTCATAATACCTTTTGGGAAGTCTGCTACCATGGGTAACTATGTCATCAATAAAACATCCCAAAAAGTTGATTCACTAGTCAGGGATCTGGGAGCTCATGTAGATAGCAACCTAGTCTTCGACCAAACATGTGTCCATGGTAGTAAGACAATTCTTTTATTCTGGTCAACTTAGAAGCAAGGGCATGGCATCAAGTCCAGAGTGGTCATCATATCACTGTAGTCAGCCCTCATCAGACTCATCGTAGACTATAATGCCCCATTTGGCATGTACCTAACCAGACACATGCAGCAACTGGAATGTCTGCAATTGCTCCTTCCAAAAGAATACAGGGATTAAACACAATGTCCTACACTGATCACTTTAAAGCCCTGTCTCTTTACTCGGTAGCATACGGACTTCTCGGAGGTTATCTTTGTCTGGCGTACAAGGTATCCCTGTTTTGATGAACCTTCTGCACTTGCACAAAACAAACAGGTTCAGTACTACTAGATTATAAGATCATAATTTTGCTTGTAACATAAATAGGGCATGTTGGAGAGATAGATCTGTTTGTCAGAGAATTCCCATTCTTTGGAACAGGCTCCCTACCCATGTGGAGTAGAGTTTCTCCCTATCACTATTTAAGCATAACTTGGACCAATGCATGTCTAATCAGAAATTCACCCTGGTCTGGTGCCTATGTCTCTGATGGACAGAGATAGTCAGTAAATCATCCCCTATATAAATTAAATTTGTTGGTCACATTTGGATCTCATGGCTAGGCTTATAAAAGCCTCTAATCATTGTTAGCCTAGTATACACCTATGAATCTATCTGCAAGTGTATGTATGTGTACATGTGGTAGAAAAGTCCTAAAACATGGAGACTAAATGGCCAAAAATGGACTTCTATATATCAAGCCAAAGATGGCTGTTTCCAAGAATACTCCTTTTTCCTTGCGGTATGACAATTTTGGAGTTGGCATATGGGGGGTGGGGGTTGTCGGCTTGTCACCCTGCATAAACTACGTTTAATGGAGAAGAGTAATGTTCAAGATTTGGTCTTCTCCTTCACTTTCCAGCTTTTTTTCCCATCTAAATTACAAGTGCCGAAATTTCAGCTGGGAGCTGTGCATGTGCATATCTGCATATGTGTGCATGCTTCTGTGAGTGTGCATGTGTGTGTTTGTGTGTGAACATGTATGGCTATTTACTACCAGCACTAATGATGCATACCCTGCATTACTCCTTTTCCCCCTATCGGTGTGATGAGATTATGACACTGTACGATATCAAAGGAGAAATGTACCTACTTAGCAGCATGGCAATGGAAAATGCATGTCCTAGTAACTATAGTATGATTGCTCTTCATGCTCCAATGCCTACATATACAATTGCTTTCATGCCCCTCTTAAAATTCTCCTGCAGTATCCTGAAAAACTTTCCCTGACAAAGACTCATTTGCTCCTATAAATAGTACATCTCAATGGCAAAGTGATTATCCATTAGTTATGTTGAGGATGTTATTCTTGTGTACAAGTAGGACAGCAGCTGTGGCTTTTGCCATGTCACTGTCCTTTCTGCAATGCTTATTTTCTTTATATGCAGGCTGTGACCTGATTTAATGGAATATGTAGTGCCTGTGATGCCGTGACATTTTATTCTAATACTATCTGGATTCTGCCTGCATCCTTCATCATAAGTTGATTACATCCATCCATGGAAAATGTCATTACTTGCAGTTTCTTTTGAATAATCTGCTCCTTCTGCCAATGTGTCAGCCATTGAGATACTACTATATAAAAAGAATATCGTATTTGATACCAGACTTCCAAATATATGTCGTTTTGGGGTTTCACATTGATGACTGGTAAAACCTGTCTCTATGCCAACTCCCACTCCAGTTGTAGTAAACTATGATTTTTGGTATCTCACACTTATGAGCTGGACAGCTTGCCTCCCTGGCTTACCTCCACTGCATTAGGCAGTACTTGCAATGCACTACTTTGTGCTGTGGAACTCTTTCATCATAGATTCATAGACTGTTACTAAGCTAACAACCTGGAGGGGTGCTTTCTAAGCCTAGCTAAGTTTTCTTGAAAGAATAATGATATCCTGCATCAAAACAGGACACTAAGGGCCAGGCATTTATAAGCGACCTCTGTCCATAAAGGACATGGGTGCCAAGCCTGATGTAAATTTCCTATTCCCCATCCACTTGTCTATGTTGCATTTAAACTATGGAAATAGACAAACTCAGCTTCACATGGATGGGAAGCCTGTCCCATAGGAGTGGCAGTCTCTGGGACACATAGCTGTCTCTCCAGTATGTTCTGTTTAAGTCAGAGAAAAAATTCAGGTCCCTAGACCTTGTATTTATGGTACTCTTTGACTTATGAATATGTAGAAGATTCATAAATGTGGGGTTTGTGGATGCCTTGTAACCCAGACATAGATCACCCCTCAGCAATCTATAGGAGACTGAGTAGATAGAAAGGGCTTTAAGGCACTCTGCATAAGACAGGTTTGTTACACCTTGTATTCTTTTGTAACAAACCTTTGAGGTTGTTCTAGTTACTGCATATGCCTCTCATGAAGGGCACCAAAATAAACTTATCAAGGGTATGACTGTTGACATGCATGTAGTCATTGTGTTTAAATGGCTGCCAGCAGCATAGCTTTGTTTTCTATTGTACAACTTCTAACACTGCCCCAATAAACAGCTGAGTAAACCCTTCTTACATGCTCCATATTAGGTGTGTGTATGTGTATGTGTGTGTGTGTGTGTGTGTGTGTGTGTGTGTGTGTGTGTGTGTGTGTGTGTGTGTGTGTGTGTGTGTGTGTGTGTGTGTGTGTTTTGCATTGATGGATAACACTGACAGAAGCCTACATATTCAGTATGTCTCTAATTTAGACTTAGATGTAACTTGCATGACACCTCAGCAAATATGCACAGCATTTCAAAATTACACCATTTATTGTGGAGCAGAAGCCTTCACTGGAGTATTTTCTTTACTCTGAGAGTACAAATATTTAAGAAGCCTAAAAGATAAGCTTTGTTTTCTTTCCCTTTTTTTGGGAAAATCATCTTTGTCCAAAAGTGCCATCCTTTCTGCGAAAATAATTCTGATTATCAATACACGTTCCTCATCTTGTAATATCTGCTTTGGTCTTTAGGGCTTATTTCTAACTGCTAAGGCAAGATGTCAAGTGTTTTACTTTGAATAGTGTAGGTCAAGTCCCATGTAATGCACCAATATCTTCATTTGCAGTCGATGATTTTTTTCTCTTCTCTTAAAGATAAGGCAGTGCTGTTTCTTTGCTTTTATTCCCCCAGCAAGCCAGATAACGATTTTCTAAAGTTCATTCAACAAAAGCATCAGGCATTTTTTAATTAAATGAGATAATCTTAACAGTTTATTGATACATTTTCTTGTGTCTTTACTAGCAAATATGATGCAGATTGGTTGTAATCATCTACTATTAATTTGCATAACCTTCTCAGTTGTATAATTCATTTTGTTATAGACTTGTTCTTAATTCTTTTTAAGATTGTATCTGACAGCCAGCACAATTTCCTTTCTGTTTATTCACTAATGGTCAAGTGTTTCAAGTCAGATGTTTCATTATGACAAGATAATAATCCACTTGTCTGTGAACTAGAGTTCTGCTTCTGTTATCATAAACAGGATTATGAGCTGTGAAACCCTCAAGCTGAGCACGTTCTTGTCATTGTTGATACCTGCTAGGCTGCAAATCTGTTCTGGGATAAAGCCGATTCTGTTTATTCTCTTTATATTCTTTATGTCAGCATTAGGGCACAGATCTGGACATTCGTTTATCTCCACCTATAGCATGGCATTTATGCATTTAATAGTTGTACATTACTCATGCTAAATTTTAAAGATAACAGTATGACTAAAGCTACCAATGATGCTATGGTTACAGCCTTAAGAACATTGTTTTATTTTGGTTTCAACAAAGGTAATAGTACTTGGTCACATTTCCTACATATCTAGGTAAATAGTCTGTAAATTAAAAATTAGGAAGCAGAAAATACTGGGAACTCCTTCAAACTATACTAGGTCCTTTTTGAACTTTTTCATTTGTAGTTATTTATTTTTGTTAATATTTTTCTGCAGTTAATGTACTTTGACAAGCAGAAAATGCCATGTACAGTGCTGAGGACATTAGATCTTATAAATAAAATGCTAGTACAAAAATAAACATGAGTGTCTACAGCCTACTATGCCCTCAACCTCTTAGCACAAGAAATCTTTGCAAAGGCAAATATAAATGGGGACAAAGGCCCAAAAATAGGGACAGATTTTAAATGTTGCTCTTATAAACCTAGAATGTTGCTAGAATAATAGCTTCTGCATTTGCATGCATTTTCTGAAGGATATTAAGTCTGAAACTCAAATATCCATAGCCATGATAGCTTTTTTTTCAGTGTCTGCATACATCATTAGCAGATCCTGACTTACTGTAATATTTGCATCCAACTTAGTCCATTCTTCTTATTGGATAACCAGATTTTAAAGCTGCTTGCTTATAATGTAACTCTATAAATAACCTTGGTGATTGTTTCAGTGAGATAAAAATATTACTCTAAGCAGTAAGATAAGAAGTGACATTTACAACCAATAAACATATTCAAATAGCTAGACTTATAAGTGAAGTGACTAGATTATGTATGTCCAGAGAAATAGTAGCTTTCAAGTAATGAAAAATGTTTTAAATATGTAACTTAAAAACACTGCATTAAAAATGCTATTGCAAGCAGCAGGACAGTGTAGAAAATGCAAGCAGTTTCTTAACTGAAACAGCTGAAACTATCAAATAAAAACCTCATGCCACACCTTAATAGTAGTAGAGAACAGGGAAGTGACAAGGACCTCTAGCACAATGGCGGAGTACATAGGAGGATGTCCCATAAACTATATCAATGTCATTCACTCCAGTTCACAGAAGTTGTAGAATCTCCATATTAATCTCATGCGGAGGAGATTACATAGACCTGATATGTCCACAGAGATGGTGAGACTATTTGGCCTTGGTGGAGACTCACAGAGTAGTTTATACCTGCTAAGGAGAGGCTGCAGCTGGAATGAATAAAAAAGCATAACTGGTGTCATCAAATATGTGCTTATACTTCAGCTTGAGGGAATCATGTAGTTTACATAATTCAGCATGATCATTGATGCAAATCCAGCATGATACATTAAGTCAATGAGTTATTTAGACATGCATGAGTAATGTAAACCTAGCAGTCTGCAGCAATTGCACTGCTTAAGCACAGCTGTGCACCAGGAAAATGGCACAGGTTTGTTTGCAATGATGAAGAGATGGGCATAGAAGACTAGGACAATGGGACCATTGATGCATTTGTCACAGATCTGCTAAGTGAACATTCAGCCTACTGCTATGTACTTATTGACATATTATTACACAACACGACAAAAGATTGTTAGTGCAGAAAGCTAATTTTTAAAAAGCACATAAAGTAATTGGGCCTTAGAACAAAGTCACAATCCAGCACTGAATGGCTGTGATATAGGATCTATGGTTATTGGAGTCCAACAACATTTGACCTCTTACTTACATTGTAAACTTTAAAAGAACATGAAAATGTTGTTTACATAGAACACAACTAGGACTGTGCTTGGACAAAGCAGATAGAATGCTGAGATGAATTCCACATGCATTGCCATTAGAACCTAATGAATATATCAGATAGCATCACAGAAGTAACCACAGCACTGGCATGGACTTCTATAAAAAGCAACATGATTGTTAGGTAGCCACCTTTTGTCATGACAGCCTTATTTATATAAAGGGAATGTAATAGTTTGTCAATAATAGCACACTGTTATAATGGAAAGAAGTAAACAACTGAGCAGGCCACAGGTAATGAAGACAAAATGAGCACTTCAGGTGAGGAGAAAGTGCACGGCAGTCTTTGATGGCCCCTATAGTGACAAAGCTGGGCAGTATACCAATAAAAACAAGCACTGTGGAGTTCTGTGGCCATGCCCACCCAGATACAGAAGCACCTGTGATGTTAAAGACAACAAAAGGAGACATGCAATCTTTACACAAGCATACACAGTGAAACACATTGAAAGAGCTGCACATGTGTGCAAACACAGCTACTTCCCATAAGCAGATGAGCATGCTGCACCTACCACTTTGTATACAGACAGAAAATGTGATTGCTGTTACAGACACCCATGTGCTGCAGTGTTCTGCATTGCTAATAGGAACTGTTGAGTATCCTACAATGTTTAAACATGTTCTAAAAAGTTCCATGTCTTTTTTCCATGAGCCCAGCATATTATAAAATCCTATATTAATAGCCACTGTCTCACACTAGCAGGAGAGATGCTTTCATGCCGGCAATGGCAATGTTATTCCATGCATTCCTCCCTTGTGTTCTCAGTTACAGCAAACTGAGCATATTTCTCCTGTATTACACACGCTCTTCCCTGTGCAACTGTAGCTCACACGTTTAACTGTTTATTAACTTTTGTGTACAGGGAAAGTTCAGCTGGGCTGATAAAAAAAAAAAAAAAAAAAAAAAAACAAGGCCCAGGGAGAAAAACACCAGAGCATACATACAATATATAATACAACAAAATAACAGAAGGTGCAGGGTATTAGAAATCAAGAGAAAAATATAGAGACAAGGAAATAATCAACAGTGGTGAGGAAAACATTGAAGGAGCATCAGAATAAATTAAATATACAACAACTGTCCATCAGTTCCATTATTCCTGCAGGAGGACCACATCTGCTGTACAGAATGTCCTGCGTAATGCTCCATTACACTGCTTAAGTATAAGCAGACAAAGACACACACTCAGCATTACCGTACATGTTTAACACATGCACTCAGCATTATCATATGTGTTCAGCACACAGTTAGCATTACCACACATATTCAACACATGCACTCAACATTACCAAGCGTATTCAACACATGCACTCAACATTATCATACATACCATACATATTCAACACACGCACTCAGCATTACCACACGTATTCGACACATGCACTCAGCATTATCATACTTATTCAACAGATGCACTCAACATTACCAAGCGTATTCAACACATGCACTCAACATTACCATACATATTCAATATACACACTCGGAATTACCTTACATATTAAACACATGTACTCAGCATTACCAAATGTATTCAACACATGCACTCAGCATTACCAGAAGTAATCAACATATGCACTCATCATTATCACACGTATTCAACGCACGCACTAAACATTACTATACGCAACACATGCACTAAATATTACCACATGTATTCAACACACGCACTCTGGATTACCATACATACTCAACACACGCACTAAGCATTACCATACGTATTCAATGCATGCACTCAGTATTACCACACATATTTAACAGAAGCACTCAGCATTACCACACGTATTCAACACATGCACTCAGCTTTACCAGTTGTACTCCACACATGCACTCAGCATTACCATACATATTCAACACACACACACTCAGCATTACCATACAAATTCAACACACACACACACACACACACACACACACACACACACACACACACACACACACACACACACACACACATACACACACACACTCAGCATTACCATACATGCTCAACACACACACACTCAGCATTACCATACTTATTCCGCACATGCACTCAACATTACCATATATATTTAACACACACACTCAGCATTACGACATGTATTCAACACACACGCAGCAATACCATATGTATTCAACACATGCACTTAGCATTTCCATATGTATTCAATACATGCACTTAGGATTACCACACATATTCCACACACGCACATAGCATTACCATATGTATTCAACACAGGAACTCCGCATTACCATATGTATTCAACACATGCACCCAGCATAAGCATATGCAACACATGCACTCAACATTGCTATATGTATTCAAAAGGCACACTCAGCATTACCATAATTATTCAACACACACACGCAGCATTACCATGCATATTTAACATACACAAATTCAGCATTACCATACACACACACACAAACACACACACACACACACACACACTCAGCATTATTATACATATTTAACACACACACACACTCAGCATTACTATAAATATTAAATACAGACACTGAGCATTACCATACATATTCAACACACACACTCAGAATTGCCATGCATATTCAAAACACACACTCAGCATTACCACAGGTATTCAACACAGGCACTCAGCATTACCACATGTATTTAACACATGCATTCAGCATTACCACACGTATTCAACACATGCACTCAGCATTACCACACATATTCAACACATGCACTCAACATTACCATACATATTCAACACACACACTCAGCATTACCATACATATTTAACATACACACACACACACACACACACACACACACACACACACACACACACACACACACACACACACACATACACACAGTCCACATTACCATGCATATTCAAAACATGCACTTAGAATTACCATTCAATGCACACAATAAGCATTACCATACGTATTCAACACACGAACACAGCATAACCATACCTAGTAAAGACACGCAGTCATCATTACCACACCTATTCAGCACATGCACTCAGCATTACCACACACACACACACACACACACACACACACACACACACACACACACACACACACTCAGCATTACCATACATGCTCAACACACACACACTCATCATTACCATATGTATTCAACACACATACACTCAGCATTACCATACGTATTCCGCACATACACTCAACATTACCATACATATTTAACACACATACTCAGAATTACGACATGTATTCAAAACACACTCAACAATAACATATGTATTCAACACATGCACATAGCATTACCATATGTATTCAACACAGGAACTCCGCATTACCATATGTATTCAGCACATGCACTCAGCATAAGCATACGCAACACATGCATGCAACACTACCACATGTATTCAACAGACACACTCAGCATTACCATAATTATTCAACAAACACACGCAGCATTACCATGCGTATTTAACATACACAAATTCAGCATTACCATACATACTTAACACACACACACACACACACACACACACACACACACACACACACACACACACACACACTGAGCATTATTATACATATTAAACACACACACACTCAGCATTACTATAAATATTAAACACACACTAAGCATTACCATACATATTCAACAAACACACTCAGAATTGCCATGCATATTCAAAACACACACTCAGCATTACCACAGGTATTCAACACAGGCACTCAGCATTACCACATGTATTTAACACATGCATTCAGCATTACCACACATATTCAACACATGCATTCAGCATTACCACACATATTCAACACATGCACTCAACATTACCATACATATTCAACACACACACTCAGCATTACCATACATATTTAACACACACACACACACACACACACACACACACACACACACACACACACACACACACACACACATACACACACACACAGCCCACGTTACCATAAATACTCAACACATGCACTTAGAATTACCACACATATTCAACACACAGACTCAGCATTACCATATGTGTTGTACACATGCACTCAGCATTACCACACGTGTTCAACATACACACTCAGGATTACCATATACATTCAACACACAGATTAAGCATTACTATAAACAACATATGTAATCAACATTACAACACGTATTCAACACAAGCACTCAGCATTACCATACACAACACATGCACTCAACATTACCATATACAACACATGCACTCAACATTACCACATGTATTCAACACATGCACTCAGGATTGCCAAACATATTCAACACAAGCACTAAGCATTACCATATGTGTTCAACACATGCACTCAGCATTACCACACATATTCAACACACGCACTCAGCATTGCCATACATATTCAACACACACACTCAGCATTACCACATGTAGTCAACACATGCACGCAGCATTTACACACGTATTCAACGCATGCACTCAGCATTACCATACATATTCAGCACATGCACTCAGCATTACCAAACATATTCAACACATGCACTCAGCATTACCATACATAGTCAACACATGCACTCACCATTACCATACGCAACACATGCACTCAGCGTTACCATACATATTCAACACACGCAATCTGCATTAACACACATATTCAGCACATGCACTCATCATTACCATACGCAACACACACAATAGGCATTACCATCCATACTTATTCAACGCACACAATAAGCATTACCATACGTATTCAACACATGAACACAGCATAACCACACCTAGTAAAGACACGCAGTCAGCATTACCACACCTATTCAGCACATGCCCTCAGCATTACCACACATATTTAACACAAACACACAAGCACACACACACATACACAGTCAGCATTACCATGCATATTCAATATATGCACTTAGAATTACCACACATATTCAGCATACAGACTCAGCATTACCATACATATTGAACACATGCACTCAGCATTATCATACATATTCAACACACGCACTCTCCATTAACATAAACAACACACGCACTCAACATTACCAGATGTATTCAACACATGCACTCAGCATTACCATACGTATTCAACACAAGCACTCAGCATTACCATACACCTTTAACACATCCACTCAGCATTACCACAAGTATTCAACACAGGCACTCACCATTACAATGTGCAACACACAGACTCAACATTAACATACTTATTCAAAACACGCACTCAGCATTACCACAACAATTCAACACATGCACTCAGCATTACCACACATATTCAACACACGCCCTCAGCCTTAGTATGTGTATTCAACACACAAACTCAGCATTACCATACGTATTCAACACATGCAATCAGCATTACCATACATATTCAACACACACACATTCAGCATTACCAAGCATATTCAACACATGCACTCAGCATTTCCACATGTTTTCAACACATGCACTCAATATTACCATACATATTCAGCACACACTTAGCATTACCATACGTAATCAACACACACACTTAGTATTACTAAATATATTCAACACAGACGCTCAGCATTACCATACATATTCAGCACACACACTTAGCATTACCATATGTATTCAACACATACACTCAGCATTGCCAGACTTACTCAGCACAGACTCAGCATTACCATACATATTCAACGCACTCAATCAGCAATACCATGTGTATTTAATGCATGCACTCAGCATTTCCACATGTATTCAACACACACACTAAGCATCCCCATACATATTCAACACACACACTTATTACCATATGCATTCAACACACACACACACACACACACACACACACACACACACACACACACACGCACACACACACACACACACACACACACACATTCAGCATTAATATACATATCTAACACACACACTCAGCATTACCATAAATAGTCAACACACACACTCTGCATTGCCATGCATATTCAACACATACAGTCAGCATTACCACAGGTATTCAACACAGGCGCTCAACATTAACACACCTATTCAACACACACACTCAACATTACCATACGTATTTAACACACACACACCCAGCATTAATATACATATTTAACACATACACACTCAGCATTACCATAAATATTCAACACACACACTCAGCATTGCCATGCACATTCAACACAGACACTCAGCATTACCACAGGTATTCAACACAGGCACTCAGCATTACACAGTCAGCATTAACATGCATATTCAACAGATACACTCTGCATTACCATATGTATTCAACACTCACACTCTGCATTAACATACATATTCAACAGACACACTCAGCATTACCATACATATTTAACATGCACACACACACACACACACACACACACACACACACACACACACACACACACACACACACACACAGCGTTACCAGGCATATTCAGAAAACACACTCAGCATTACCATACATATTTAACAAACACACACTCAGCATTACCATACATATTTAACACATGCACACACACACACACACACACACACACACACACACACACACACACACACACACACACACTCAGCATTACCATACATGTTCAACACACACACACTCATCATTACCATACGTATTCAACACACACACACACTCAGCATTACCATACGTATTCCGCACATGCACTCAACATTACCATACATATTTAACACACATTCTCAGCATTACGACATGTATTCAACACACACTCAGCAATACCATATGTATTCAGCACATGCACTTAGCATTTCCATATATATTCAATACATGCACTTAGGATTACCACACATATTCCACACACGCACATAGCATTACCATATGTATTCAACACATGCACTCAGCATAAGCATATGGAACACATGCACTCAACATTACCATATGTATTCAACAGACACAGTCAGCATTACCATAATTATTCAACAAACACACGCAGCATTACCATGCGTATTTAACATACACAAATTCAGCATTACCATACACACACACACACACACACACACACACACACACACACACACACACACACACATTCAGCATTATTATACATATTTAACACACACACACACACACACACACACACACACACACACACACACACACACACACACACACACACTCCGCATTACCATGCATATTCAACACATGCACTTAGAATTACCACACATATTCAAAACACAGACTCAGCATTATCATATGTATTGAACACATGCACTCAGCATTACCACACGTGTTCAACATATACACTCAGGATTGCCATATACATTCAACACACAGGCTAAGCATTACCATAAACAACATACATAATCAACATTACCACACATATTCATCACAAGCACTCAGCATTACCATACACAACACATGCACTCACCATTACCATATGCAACACATGCACTCAACATTACCACATGTATTCAACACATGCACTCAGGATTACCAAACATATTCAACACATGCTCTCAGCATTGCCATACATATTCAACACACACACTCAGCATTACCACATGTAGTCAACACATGCACTCAGCATTTCCACACGTATTCAACACATGCACTCAGCATTACCATACATGTTCAGCACATGCACTCAGCATTACCAAACGTATTCAACACATGCACTCTGCATTACCATACATAGTCAACACATGCACTCACCATTACCATACGCAACACACGCACTCAGCCTTACCATACATATTCAACACACGCAATCTGCATTGCAGACATATTCAGCACATGCACTCATCATTACCATATGAAACACACACACTAGGCATTACCATCCATACTTATTCAACGCACACAATAAGCATTACCATACGTATTCAACACACGAACACAGCATAACCACACCTAGTAAAGACACGCAGTCAGCATTACCACACCTATTCAGCACATGCACTCAGCATTACCACACATATTTAACACACACACACACACACACACACACACACACACACACACACACAGTCAGCATTATCATGCATATTCAATATATGCACTTAGAATTACCACACATATTCAACGTACAGACTCAGCATTACTATACATATTGAACACATGCACTCAGCATTATCATACATATTCAACACACGTACTCTCCATTAACATAAACAACACACGCACTCAACATTACCACATGTATTCAACACATGCACTCAGCATTACCATACATATTCAACACAAGTACTCAGCATTACCATACACCTTTAACAAATCCACTCAGCATTACCACAAGTATTCAACACAGGCACTCACCCTTACAATGTGCAACACACAGACTTAACATTAACATACTTATTCAACACACGCACTCAGCATTACCACACATATTCAACACATGCACTCAGCATTACCACACATATTCAACACACGCACACAGCCTTAGCATGTGTATTCAACACACACACTCAGCATTACCATACATATTCAACACATGCACTCAGCATTACCAAACATATTCAACACATGCACTCAGCATTTCCACATGTATTCAACACATGCACTCAACATTACCATACATATTCAGTGCACACACTTAGCATTACCATACATAATCAACACATGCACTTAGCATTACTAGATATATTCAACACAGACACTCAGCATTACCATACATATTCAGCACACACACTTAGCATTACCATATGTATTCAACACATGCACTCAGCATTACCAGACTTACTCAGCACAGACTCAGCATTACCATACATATTCAATGCACTCACTCAGCAATACCATGTGCATTCAATGCATGCACTCAGCATTTCCACATGTATTCAACACACACACTAAGCATCCCCATACATATTCAACACACACACACACACTTAGCATTACCATATGCATTCAACACACACACACACACACACACACACACACACACACACACACACACACACACACACACACATTCAGCATTAATATACATATCTAACACACACACTCAGCATTACCATAAATAGTCAACACACACACACTCAGCATTGCCATGCATATTCAACACATACAGTCAGCATTACCACAGGTATTCAACACAGGTGCTCCATATTATCACACCTATTCAGCACACACAGTCAACATTACCATACGTATTTAACACACACACACACCCAGCATTAATATACATATTTAACACATACACACTCAGCATTACCATAAATATTCAACACACACACTCAGCATTGCCATGCACATTCAACACAGACACTCAGCATTACCACAGGTATTCAACACAGGCACTCAGCATTTCCACACCTATTCAACACACGCGCTCAGCATTACCATATATATTCAACAGACACACTCAGCATTACCATACATATTTAATACACACACACACACACACACACACACACACACACACACACACACACACACACACACACACACACACACACACACACACACTCAGCATTACCATGCATATTCAGAAAACACACTGAGCATTACCATACATATTTAACAAACACACACTCAGCATTACCATATATATTTAACACATGTGCACACGCACACACACACACACACACACACACACACACACACCCACACACACACACACACACACACACACACACACACACACACTGTCAGCATTATCATGCATATTCAACACATGCACTATGACTTACCACACATATTCAACAAATAGACTCAGCATATGTATTGAATACACGCACTCAGCATTACCACACGTGTTCAACACACACACACTCAGGATTACCATACATATTCAACACATAGACTAAGCATTACCATAAACAACACATGCACTCAACATTACCACACGTATTCAACACAAGCACTCAGCATTACCATATGTAGTCAACACACACACTCAGCATTACCACATGTATTCAACACATGCACTCAGCATTAACACACGTGTTCAACACACACACCCATCATTATTATATGCAACACACACACACTAAGCATTACCATCCATACTTATTGAACACACAATCAGCATTATCACACGTATTCAGCACACACACACAGCATGACTACACCTAGTAAACACACGCACTCAGCATTACCACATTTTTTCAGCACCTGCACTCAACATTACCACATTACCACACACACAAACAGTAAGCATTACCATGCATATTCAACATACGCACTTGAATTACCACACATATTCAACAAATGACTCAGCATTACCATGCATATTGAAAACATGCACTCAGCATTACCATATGTATTCAGCACACACACTCAACATTGACATATGTATTCAACACACACTCTCTGCCTTACCTTACATATTCAACACACACACTCAGCATTACCACACGTATTCAATACGCACATATACCCAGCATTACCACACCTATTCAACTTGCACACACACAGTTGGCATTATCATAAATATTTAACACACACACACTTAGCATTACCATACATATTCAACACATGCACTTAGAATTGCCATACATATTCAACACACAGACTCAGCAGTATCATAGATATTGAACACACACACTCAGCATTACCATACATATTCACCACACCCACTAAGCATTACCATACATATACAACACACTCACTCAGCTTTACCACACGTTTTCAACACATGCACTCAAGATTGCCATACATATTCAACACACACACTTAGCATTGCCACACATTTTCAATACATGCACTCAGCATTGCCATACATATTCAACACATGCACTCAGCATTTCCACACGCATTCAACACATGCAGTCAGTGTTACCATATGTATTCAACACACACACTCAGCATTACCACATGTATTCAACATACACTCAGCATTGCCATACATATTCAATACACTCACTCAGCATTACCACACATTTTCAACACAAGCAGTCAGCATTGCCATACATATTCAACACACGCACTCAGCTTACCACACGCATTCAACAAACACACTCACAATACCATACACAACATACACATTCAACATTACCATATGTATTAAACACACGCACTGAGCATTACCTTTTGTATTCAACACAGACACTCAGCATTACCACATGTATTCAACACATGCACTCAGCATTACCACACGTACTCAACACATGCACTCAGCATTACCATACTTATTCAAGACATGCACTCAGCATTCCCGTATGTATTCAACACATGCACTCAGCATTACCATACGTATTCAACACACGCACTCGGTATTACCACATGCATTCAACATATGCACTCAGCATGACCACACGTATTCAGCACATGTACTCACATTACCATGCACAACACAAATACTCAACATTACCATATGTATTCAACACATGCATTCAGCATTACCATACGTATTCAACACAAGCACTTAGCATTAACATACATCTTCAACACATGCACTCAGCATTACCACACGTATTCAATACACACACTCAGCATTACAATAAATATTCAGCACTGTCACACTCAGCATTACCATACCTGTTCAACACATGCACTCAGCATTACCACACATATTAAACAAATGCACTCAGCATTACCACACATATTCAGGATATGCACTCAGCAGTACCATACGTATTCAACACACACACACTTAGCATTACCATAAATATCCAACAAACACACACACACACACACACACACACACACACACACACACACACAAACACACACCCACACACACACACACACACACACTCAGCATTACCATACATAGTTAACACATGCACTCAGCATTACCACACATATTAAACACATGTACTCAGCATTACCACACATATTCAATACATGCACTCAGCATTACCATGCATATTCAAAACACAGCACTCACCATTACCATACGCAACACACACTCAGCATTACCATACATATTCAACACATGCCATCATCATTACCACATGTATTAAACACACGTACTCAGCATTGCCATAAATATTCAACACATAAACTCAGCATTACCAGACATATTCAACACATACACTCAGTATTACTGCAAGTATTCAACGCACATGCTCAGCATTACCACATGTATTCAACACATGCACTCACATTACCATACACAACACATGCACTCAAAATTACCATGTGTATTCAACACTTGCACTCAGCATTCCAATACATATTCAACACAGGCACTCAACATTATCACATGTATTCAACACAGGCACTCAGGATTACCCCATGTACTCAACACATGCACTCACTATTACCATACACAACACACACACTCAACATTACCATATCTACTCAACACACTCACTCAGCATTGCCATACATATTCAACACATGCACTCAGCATTACCATACATTTTCAACACATGCACTCAGCATTACCATATGTACTTAACACATGCACTCAGCATTGCCATACATATTCAACACATGCACTCAGCATTGCCGGACATATTCAACACATTACCATACATGTTCAAGAAACACACTCAGCATTACCATACTTATTCAATACACATGCTCAGCATTACAACACGTATTCAACACATGCACTCATATTACCATATTCAACACACTTACTCAGCATTACCATTTGTACTAAACACATGCACTCAGCATTGCCATACATATTCAACAGATGCACTCAGCATTGCCGGACATATTCAACACATGCACTCAGCATTCCCGTATGTATTCAACACATGCACTCAGCATTACCATACGTATTCAACACACGCACTCAGTATTACCACACGCATTCAACATATGCACTCAGCATGACCACACGTATTCAGCACATGTACTCACATTACCATGCACAACACAAATACTCAACATTACCATATGTATTCAACACATGCATTCAGCATTACCATACGTATTCAACACAAGCACTTAGCATTAACATACATCTTCAACACATGCACTCAGCATTACCACACGTATTCAATACACACACTCAGCATTACAATAAATATTCAGCACTGTCACACTCAGCATTACCATACCTGTTCAACACATGCACTCAGCATTACCACACATATTAAACAAATGCACTCAGCATTACCACACATATTCAGGATATGCACTCAGCATTACCATACGTATTCAACACACACACACTTAGCATTACCATAAATATCCAACAAACACACACACACACACACACACACACACACACACACACACACACACACACACACACACACACACACACACACACACACACACTCAGCATTACCATACATATTTAACACATGCACTCAGCATTACCACACATATTAAACACATGTACTCAGCATTACCATACATATTCAATACATGCACTCAGCATTACCATGCATATTCAAAACACAGCACTCACCATTACCATATGCAACACACACTCAGCATTACCATACATATTCAACACATGCCATCATCATTACCACATGTATTAAACACACGTACTCAGCATTGCCATAAATATTCAACACATAAACTCAGCATTACCAGACATATTCAACACATACACTCAGTATTACTGCAAGTATTCAACGCACATGCTCAGCATTACCACATGTATTCAACACATGCACTCACATTACCATACACAACACATGCACTCAAAATTACCATGTGTATTCAACACTTGCACTCAGCATTCCAATACATATTCAACACAGGCACTCAACATTATCACATGTATTCAACACAGGCACTCAGGATTACCCCATGTACTCAACACATGCACTCACTATTACCATACACAGCACACACACTCAACATTACCATATCTACTCAACACACGCACTCAGCATTGCCATACATATTCAACACATGCACTCAGCATTACCATACATTTTCAACACATGCACTCAGCATTACCATATGTACTTAACACATGCACTCAGCATTGCCATACATATTCAACACATGCACTCAGCATTGCCGGACATATTCAACACATTACCATACATGTTCAAGAAACACACTCAGCATTACCATACTTATTCAATACACATGCTCAGCATTACAACACGTATTCAACACATGCACTCATATTACCATATTCAACACACTTACTCAGCATTACCATTTGTACTAAACACATGCACTCAGCATTGCCATACATATTCAACAGATGCACTCAGCATTGCCGGACATATTCAACACATGCACTCAGCATCACCCTATGTACTCAACATATGCACTCAGCATTACAATACATGTTCAACAAACACAGTCAACATCACCATACGTATTCAACACACACAATCAGCATTACTATTCATATTAAACTTATACACTCAGCATTACCTGACATATTCAACACACACACTCAGCATTACCATACGTATTCAACACACACACTAAGCATTACCATACATATTCAACACATGCACTAAGCATTACCATACATATTCAACACACACACACACACACACACACACACACACACACACACACACACACACACACACACACACTCAGCATTACCATACTTATTGAACACACACACTCAGCATTACCACACGTATTTAGCACACCCACTCAGCACTACCATACATATTCAACACACTCACTCAGCTTTACCACACATTTTCAACACATGCACTCAGGATTGCCATACATATTCAAAACACACACACACACACACACACAAACACACACACACACACACACACACACACACACACACACACACACACACACACACACACACACACACACACACACACACACACACACACACACACACACACACACACTCAGCATTACCACACAATTTCAACACATGCACTCAGCATTGCCATACATATTCAACAAACTCACTCAGCATTGCCACACATTTTCAAGACATGCACTCAGCATTGCCATAAATATTCAACACACCCACTCAGCATTACCACACATATTCAACTCACACACTCAGTACGACCACACATGTTCAACACACGCACTCAGCATTACCATACATATTCAACACATGCACTAAGTATTACCATGCATATTCAACACACACACACACACACACACACACACACACACACACACACACACACACACACACACACACACACACACACACACACACATTCAGCATTACCATACTTATTGAGCACACACACTCAGCATTACCACATGTATTGGGTTGGGAGGGTGGCCTAATGGTTAAGGTGTTTGCCTTGCAAACACAAGGTGTAGGGTTTGAGTTTCACAAGGGATAACTGGCTAAGCTTAAAATGGCTCACAAGGGCAGTTAGCTTAGTACTAATCTATGAACCTATGAACCTATTCAGCACACCCACTCAGCACTACCATGCATATTCAACACACTCACTCAGCTTTACCACACATTTTCAACACATACACTCAGGATTGCCATACATATTCAACACACACACACACACACACACACACACACACACACACACACACACACACACACACACACACACACACACACACACTTAGCATTACGATACATATTCAACACACTCAGCATTACCACACAATTTCAACACATGCACTCAGCATTGCCATACATATTCAACAAACTAACTCAGCATTACCACACATTTTCAAGACACTCACTCAGCATTGCCATAAATATTCAACACACCCACTCAGCTTTACCACACATATTCAACTCACACACTCAGTACGACCACACATGTTCAACACACGCACTCAGCATTACCACATGTATTCAACACACACACTCACAATACCATACACAACACACCCACTCAGCATTACCACACATATTCAACACACACACTCAGCATTACCACACATATTCAACACAAGCGCTCAGCACTACCACATGTATTCAACACATGCATTCAGCATTACCATACTTATTCAACACATGCGCTCAGCATTGCCATATGTATTCAACGCAGGCACTCAGCATTACCACATGTATTCAACACACACACTCAGCTTTACCATACACAACACACACTCAAAATTACCATGCATATTCAACACACACACTCAGCATTACTATACTTATTCAACACACGCACTCAGCATTACCACACGTATTCAACACATGCACTCATATTACCATACTCAACACACACACTCAGCATTACCATACGTATTAAACACATGCACTCAGCATTGCCATAAATATTCAACACATGCACTCAGCATTCCCATATGTATTCAACAAAGCCACTTAGCATTACCACATGTATTCAATAAATGCACTCACCATTACCATACACAACACACACACACTCAGCATTACCATATGAATTCAACACATGCCCTCATCATTACCACATGTATTAAACACACACACTCAGTATTACCACAAGTATTTAACACACGCACTCACAATTACCACACGTATTCAACACATGCACTCACATTACCATACACAACACACGCACTCAAAATTACCATATGTATTCAACACACGCACTCAGCATTGCCATACTTAATCAACACATGCAATCAGCATTCCCATACATATTCAACACAGGCACTCAGCATTACTCCATGTATTAGACACAGGCACACAGTATTACCCCATGTATTCTACACATGCACTCACCATTACCATACGCAACACACACACTCAGCATTACCATACTTATTCAACACACATGCTCAGCATTACCACAAGTATTCAACACATGCACTCATATTAGCATACACAACACATGTACTCAACATTACCATATGTACTCAACGTACACATTCAGCATTTCCATACATATTCAACACATGCACTCAGCATTACCATATATTTTCAACACATACACTTAGCATTACCATATGTCATAAACACACACACTCAGCATTACTATACATGTTCAACTTATGCACTCAGCATTAACTGACATATTCAACACACACACTCAGCATTATCATATGTATTCAACACACACACTCAGCATTACCATACATATTCAACACATGCACTAAGCATTACCATACATATTCAACACATACACACACACACACACGCACACACACACACACACACACACACACACACACACACACACACACACACACACACACACACAATCAGCTTTACCATACTTATTTAACAAACACACTCAGCATTACCATACATATTTAACACATACACTTAGCATTCCCATACATATTCAACACATGCACTTAGAATTATCACACATATTCACCACACAAACTCAGCATTGCCATATGTATTGAACACACATACTCAGCATTACCACATGTATTCAGCACACCCACTCAGCAATACCATACATATTCATCACACTCACTCAGCTTTACCACACGTTTTGAACACATGCACTCAGGATTGCCATACATATTCAACACACACACACACACACACTTAGCATTACAATACATATTCAACACACTCACTTAGCATTACCACACATTTTCAACACACGCACTCAGCATTGCCATACATATTCAACACACTCACTTAGCATTACCACATGTTTTCAAAACACGCACTCAGCATTGCCATAAATATTTAACACACCCACTCAGCAGTACCACACATATTCAACTCACACACTCAGTACTACCACACATGTTCAACACACACGCTCAGCATTACCACACGTATTAAACACATGCACTCAGGATTACCATACGTATTCAAAAGACATGCACTCACCATTACCATATGCAACACACATACTCAGCATTACAGTATGTATTCAACATAAGCACTCAGCATTACCATACATCTTCAACACATGCACTCAGCATTAGCACACATATTCAACACACACACTCAGCATTACAATACATATTCAGCACAGACATACTCAGCACTACTACATGTACTCAACACATGCACTCAGCAACACCACACATATTCAACACACGCACTCAGCATTACCACACGTATTCAACACACACTCAGAGTTACCATATGTATTCAACACATGCACTCAGCATTACCATAAGTATTCATCACACAAACTTAGCATTACCATACATACTCAACACACACTCAGCATGACCCTACGTATTCAACACATGCCCTCAGCATTACCACATGTATTAAACACACACTCAGCATTACCATACATACTCAACACACACTCAGCATTACCCTACGTATTCAACACATGCCCTCAGCATTACCACATGTATTAAACACACACTCAGCATTACCATACATATTCAATACACACACTCAGCATTACCATGCATATTCAACACACACATTCTACATTACTGTACATATTCAACACACTCATTCAGCATTACCACGTTTTCAACACACGCACTCAGCATTGCCATACATATTCAACACATGCACTCAGCATTATGACAGGTATTCAACACACACACTCTGTATTACTACACGTATTAAACACACACACTCAGCATTAACACATGTTTTCAGCACATGCACCCACATTACCATACACAACACATGCACTCAACATTACCATATGTATTCAACACACGCACTCAGCATTACCATACTTAATCAGCACACACACTCAGCATTCCCATATGTATTCAGCACAGGCATTCAGCATTACCACATGTATTCAACACATGCACTCACCATTAACATGCGCAGCGCAACGCACACACACTCAGCATTACCATACTTATTCAACACATGTGCTCAGCATTACCACATGTATTCAACACATGCACTCATATTACCATACACAACACACGCACTCAGCATTGCCATACATATTCAACAGAAGCACTCAGCATTACCATACGTATTCAACACACACACATAGTATTTCCACATGTATTCAACACATGCACTTAGCATTACCATACGTACTCAACACATGCAGTCAGCATTATCACACATATTCAACACACACACATACAGCATTACCACATGTATTCAACACATGCACTCAGCATTACCATACGTATTCAACACATGCACTCAGTATTACCGCACTTATTCAACACATGCACTCATATTACCATACACAACACACGCACTCAACATTACCATATGTATTCAATACATGCACTCAGCATTACCATACATATTCAACACACGCACTTAGCATTACCATACGTATTCAACATATGCAGTCAGCATTACCATACGTATTCAATAGATACACTCAGTATTACCACACGTAGTCAACACATGCACTCATATTACCATACACAACACACGCACTCAACATTACCATATGTATTCAATACATGCACTCAGCATTACCATACATTTCCAACACAAGCACTCAGCATTATCATACATCTTCCATACACACACTCAGCATTACCATACTTATTCAACACGTGCTCAGCAGTACCACATGTATTCAACCCATGCACTCATATTACCATACACAACACACGCACTCAACATTACCATATGTATTCAACACATGCAGTCAGCATTACCATACGTATTCAATAGATACACTCAGTATTACCACACGTAGTCGACACATGCACTCAGTATTACCATACGTATTCAACATATGCACTCAGCATTACCATACATATTCAACACAATTACTCAGCATCACCATACATCTTCAATACATGCACTCAGCATTACCACACATATTCAACACATGCACTCAGAATTAGCACATGTATTTAACACACACACTCAGCACTACTACACGTACTGAACACATGTACTCAACATTACCACATGTATTCAACACATGCACTCAGCATTACCACACTTATTCAACACGCAGAGTTACCATACATATTTAACACATGCACTCAGTATTATCATATGTATTTAACACACACACTTATCTTTACCATACATATTCAACACACACGCACTCAGCATTACCATACGTATTCAACACATGCCGTCAGCATTACCATATGTATTAAATACGCACTCAGCATTATCATACATATTCAACACACACACTCAACATTATCATATGTATTCATTCACTTGGTTAGGATGACTAGCAGTTTCCTAAAGTCCACCTCCCTATGATAAGACCTAATGGCCTAAAGCACGCCCACCTCCTTAGTATATGATAACCATGCCACAGTAGCCTATAAGTACTCTTATCTGTGGAAAGAGAATGTTCCAGATGATTAGGTACACCATGGTGCATCCAACCACATGGGACAGAATGGATCATTTAAGGTTCATGCAAAAGCAATGGTATCTAGGGTAGTTGTGGTAGCTGAAAAATAGTTTATGGTATACATCTTGATATCAGATGAACAATGAAACTACAGCAGAAAGAGCTGGTCAGTTTAAATGAGTCTGCTAAGTCTACTTTTCTATATAGATTATGAAAACAGTAAATCCCTTCATCATGCAGTCTTTGATTTACTTCCTCTAGTCATATGTCACCTCAGCTATCTGTCTTATTAAAATTTTCTTTAGGTTGAAACAAAATATCACATGTCTGCACCAGTTAAATAAATGATGGCATTCTTAGAGCAAAATTAAGCTTACTCTAACACTGAATCATATTATAAGGAATGGCTAAGACATTAGTTAGTCAAATATAAACAGTCTTTCATACACTAACACTATCATCAAAATTATTGAAGCACCAAGGCAGTAAAAAAACTAGTTTTGTAAATGTTCACCTTATAGATGTAGCAGTGCAAAAACATCCAACCCATCATTCTGCATTCTCTGCAAGAGTAAGGACTCACACACAAGACAACTCTCTGAGAATATTTGCAGAACTGTTTAAACCTCAGTGTGCCTCAGAATAAATATCATGTCCAAAATGCACATGCATATTCATCTATAAATGTTGAGAGGGTGGTATCACCCTTGCCTCCAGTCTCCAATAGATTTGTAGAACATTCTGTGCTGTCTCAAGTTTTTGGTGTGCAGGTTCTCATAGTTTGAATTTAATGATCATTGAAGACTCTTTGTGTAGTTAATGTGGAGATTCTTTGCTCTGTGGCACTTCTGAGGCTTCACTTTAAAGAGGTTTATTTGTATCACTAACCACAACCATCACTTCAGGTGCCTTGAACTCCGTCACCACTTCTTCTCCCAGCAAAGCGATATGGATCATTTCTATCTTATTTCCAGGTCTCTCACTGCATATCTACAGGAGCCTCAATTGGACCAGATGTTTACAGTGTTATTAACATGCTGATCATGCTCGGTTTACTAGCACTAGATTCCCAGAATGCATTGATCCTTGGATGCTTTATGACCAACTCCAGTTCAGTGTCATCAAAACAATTAGCATGCCATTCATGAAACACATAGAGAGATGTGAACTTTCGGCCTCAAAATTCATGTGTCATTTATGTGTACAACAGGCTTACATTTGTGTCCAAGGTAAGTGATCTAAGAGTTATTTTGAAGGCATGACCAACTCACAGGGACCAGTTATTTGCTGTCCTTAAGTCTCTGTGTTTTCACTTTAGGAACAGCTTCCAAATCAAGAACCTATTCACACCTGAGTCTGTGATTATTCATGTCTTGGTTCCATTACAACTGAAATCTTGCAACTCCCCTTTTGAAGGGTTACTAGAGTGTAAAATTCATTGATTGCAACTTGCAATAACAACTTGTTGCCTAGATATTGACAGGTATATTATATTACCTATATATCACTGTGGTTCTCAAGTGTCTAGACTGATCATCTAGTTATGCACAACCTACAGAGTTTTGGTCTTTATTTATTTAGCCTTGCTCTGTATGGCTCACCCTACTTGGGAGAGTTGTTACAGCCATACCATCCCGCATGTTCTATTTGGTCTGGCACTTTGGAACTTCTGGCTGTTCCAAACTTGTGGCTGAGGCCTCAGGGATGCACTTCTTTAAATCATTGAAACACACTACTAATGTAGTTTCAAAAGACCAGTTATCCTTAGCAGATTAATCAGGTCCCTTAAAACCCACCTATTTAAATGCATTTTAATATCTGCTTCCTTTAATAAACAGGTTTGTGTATGGCTATTATTATGTCCTTAGTTTGTATCACTGCTTAATTTTGAAATAGTATAAGAAACATGAACTTAGATCTCCATGAGTGACAACAACTGTGAATCCAGTACTTCTAGATGGCCAAAGTTTGACTCTTTCCGTCTCCATTTACCCACTTTGTGATTCTGAGATAGTTTCTTAGTCACACAGTGCTTATAAGCTGTGCTTTAAAAAGATCCATGTACATCAGTGCTCTGCCTTAGTTAACAAATACAAATTAATGAATAAATACAATATGAAATCTTGATGGATCTTCAAAAAACTAAATTGCCTTTCTGTTGCCATCTCTTACCCCACAACCTATATCACTCGGGTAGGTGCAACAAAACCATATTCCCCAAGAAAAGCTGTGCAGCCTCCTTTAGATGAAAGACACAAACATTTTTCTTGCATACTGTCCAAATTGCTTTCATTTACCATAAATTCCATCTCACACGTCCGATAAATACTGGCAATAAGAACCAGCTCCAGAAAGAACAATTATTTTTAAAAAAAAATCAGTAAAAAATGATGCCATTTTTCCACTAAGCCTTCCATCTTCTGTCTGACCCTATTATTTCAATCTATTAAATTGAAATGTAAATGATGTCATACATTTTGCAGCATCTGTCAAAGAAGAGTCTGTCTGCTGCAGCACAAGCTATGCTAAGCTACGTCTGTGTGAAATAAGCACCTTATCAGTATTAGTGTGCCATTCTGTTTTAGATATAATGTGTTCTTAGCATAGCAGTGAATTCATATCACAATGTGTCAGTAATAATATGTTCTCTTTTGAAACTGTAAATCCACAAATCCTAGTACTAGAGTTTGAGGAATGTTATATGCATCTTCTAAGTTAACTGGATAATGAGGAAGTACTACTCAATTTTTTTTTTGAAATATTCAAACAATAGATTACTATGATAGATCTACTTGAAGTCTGACCTGCTGAGAGATTTTAGGTACCAAAGTAAGCAGTAAGAATTATTTGCTGAAGTTATGTCCTAGGCCTCTGCATCTCATATCCAAAAAAAAAATAAATCAAATTAGGAAAAATATTGCCATACTCTGACTGGCTATGAACAGTTTATTACAGTGACTGTTTTCTAATTAATGTCCATATGTGTCAACCACAACAGCCAATTTGTGATGTATGCACTTTTTAGAGATAACTTTACAAAACACGTACCTAACATTATTAAAGAAATCCACATTTGAAATCATATCACTTTATATTGTTAGTGAGCTAAATAAATCATAATGGCTATCTCCCTTGAATATACAGAATAGCTGCCAGTGGACCTTTTGGTCCTACAACTTAATATACACCCTGAGACATACACTTCCTCTTCTAGAAACTGTCATGCATGAGAAAACAAACGTATTTGTTTACCTTAGCTTATTCTGACCACACACAAATAATGCCATGATATTAAAAAAGGTTCTAGCAGTACCGCTTCATGTGCAAACAAGTTTTATTTGTTTCTAGGTCTTACCATACGAAATCAAGTCCCAGATAAGGTAGTTTCCTAACTTTATAATAAGACAAAAATAGAAGCATATTAACGCCCACCCTGATGTATATGTCTCTGTCACTTCTAAACACTTACCTGTATGCCACGTATTTATATGTCTCTGTCATTTCTAAACATTTACCTGTATGCCAGGTCTAATTATCAGTCAAATGTTAAGCATGTATTGCAACAGTCTAGACTTTAAATTAAAAATGAATACCTTCACATATGTTCTGTCTTAGATAAAAATATTTCTGTTACAGAGTATTTTAATGCCTTATTGAAAATATAATGTCCACACCTTTCCAATATTATTTGTTTTCTACTAAGTACAGATCCACACAAACAAGTAGTCCTTTTCTTTGGAATATGCAGCTCCATAAAGAATTAATACTATATAAATATTAGTTTTAAGTTGCTGTTAAAGTGTTGTGTTTCTCTTGCATATATGCATAAGTGATAGTTAAAAAGAGTCTCCTGTCTAAGTCCATCCATCTGGTTGAATATGTATTAATAAATACATATTCCAATGAATTGCATTTAAGTCAGTAAAATAGGATGAAACTTATTTTGATCTTGCTCTTGTGGAAATAATTTCTACTCAGTACCTCAAATAAATAAAACAGAATATTATGCTTCTAGAAAACCAAAACTTACACGGCAAAACATTTGTTTAAATGTTTTTTCTTTAGAGATGGGCATGTCATGTTTAGAGTGACCTTTAGCAAAGCTAGCTATGGCAGTTACCTTTATAAGCACATTATACAATACAGAATATATGAATTTCTTAAAGCCAAGTGACTCATTTATTCAGAGCTTCCCCGTTACTGGCTTGGATACTGTACCTAAGACTGCAAAACTTGGATGTTTTCTAAAGCCATCTGAGGACCTACAAACCTGATATAAGTATATTTTTTTGCACTTGCTCTTAGTATCTCATTACTATTAAACATTTCTGTGTTGCAGTTACTGATTTGGTTGAATTTACCACTATTTTTAGCCTACACTTAAAGAAACATCATCTGATTGTTACTGTACTGCTCTTAGGTTGATTTAATAGTATTCTGATATTTCTGACCTCCACTGACACTACAAAAGTTGTTATGAGTTTGCCAAATTTCTTCTGATTTTACCAAAATATTTCTAAGTTTTGCAAAGTTTCTGTGTTTGTTGAATTTCTCCTATGTTTGTGCACTTTTTTTCTGTATTTGTGAAAATTTTTCAGGGTTTGTGAACTTAGTTCCAAGGATTCCGATACTGCAGGGGTTCTGCCTTTTGTTGTAAAGCATGTTACTGCACTTAAGCTTAAAATAAGTTCATTTTACATTAAGAAGGATTTTCTGCACTCTTGTGGGAGCAGAGGGCTAATTCAACCCATCCAAGTAGAAAACTGATAGTGGAAGCCTTATTGTGTGTTTATCTGATTAGTCTGACAGCTTAACTGTGTAAACATCTGTCATCCTGCTGGTATTTCCGTATTTGGGAACATTTTCAGGGTTTTGAACTTGTTTCCAAGGATTCCTGATACAGCAGGCATTCAATCTTTTGTTGTAAAGCATCTTTCACTGTACTTGAGCTCAAAACCAGTTTTCTTTAAATTAAGAGGGGTTTTCTGCACTCTGGTGGCAGCAGAGGGCTCATTCAACCCATCCAAGTTGGCAACTGCTGGTAGAAGCCTTAGTGTGTGTTTATCTGATTAGCCTGAAGGCTTAATTGTGTAAAAGTCTTTCACCCTGCTGGCATAAAAGCCTGATGCATAAATTCAGTTACCCGTGACTTGTATATAAGCAAACGCCTCCAGTTTAAAATCCTCTATAGGAAATACTCTCCCTAGCCTCCTAGTGTTCATAGCTGCTTGAAGAGCTGCCCGTTTGTGCAGAGGGCAGCACATTCTCACTTTGACCTTTACATGACTCTCTCCTACTCCTTCCCATCTACTAAGGATCTGGTACATACCTCTCAACTGTACAGATTTTTGTAGAATGTCCAGATTTTGCCTCATATTTTTGGTCTGTTTTTCATAAAGTTGTGGATTCCTAGCAAATCACTGAGGATTGAAGTCAAAAAAATGACAGACATTTGAATTTCTACTTTCTAAGTTTGTAAGAGCAATATTTAAAATTTTGTCCAGTTTTGTGGGACTTGGTCCCCCCATTATTTATGGTGTTGCCCAGATTTCTTGCTCTAAGGTGTTGAGAGGTATAATCTGGTATAATGGATAGGTGCTTCCCTGCCATCACTGTTTCTGGCCTGGTGGATATGGGCATCCTGAGGCAGTGTAGTAACTGCCTCATCTTTATTTACAACCATTTCATTTTAGAACAGACTAACTCAATGTGTGAGAGATGTAGACACACAGTGTCATTGGAGGCAAAGCTCTCACATACACAAACACAAAGAAAAGCAAACCAGGTTGTCAGCATTATACCCAAAACACTCACTACCAACACTAAGGAACAAACACATAGACCAACATATGCAGAGGTGCTTACTTGTAATCTACCGAAACCTCCTAGATCTCCTAAAAGCATCTCTCATTGGCCCTGTGTACATTCAAAAAAGACAGCACCTCACAAATCAATAACTCTGGAAATCACAGTAGCCCCACTTTCAAGTCCATAAGGCAACAAACTACACAGTCAACCATTCTAGTAATTGGGGATTCCATTGTAAGACATGATGATGTCCCTCTTAACAGGTTAAACAAGGAGAAGATCACAGTGAGTTGTATGTCTTGAGCCAGAATCTGCCAGATCATGCATGCACTTAGGTATTTAAACCACAAGCACCAGTACGACACAGTCATAGTCCATGTGGGTGTAAATGACCTAAGATGTATGTCAGTGGACTGTATGAAGAGAGACAAGATGCAGCTCTTTGAGTATATGTCCCAGGTGGGTATAAATCTAGCCTTGAGTAGGATCCTACCTTCAGCAATGATGATGCCACAGTACCACCCAAAAATTAAATTGACTTCAACAATTGGCTTAGTTCTGGTGTCACAAGGGGATCCAATATCTGTCAGCCTGGGGAGGCATGATTGACAAACCACTATGCTTTGTCAAAGATGGTTTGCACTTGTCACTACTTGGCTTCCAGATACTGGAAAATTATCTATTGCCATAGTGCCTCCTTTTAGGCTAGGCCAAGTTGTTAGACCCACCACCATAACAAGATTCAATCACAACTACCTGAAGGTACTGCTGCTCGATGTTGGGAGTTTAATTAAAAAAAAATACATTCCCTGAAAGCACTCATCAGTCTGGAGAATGCAGACATTTGTGCAGTCCTGGAAATATGGTTCAGAACCATGGAAAGCACCATGGCTATCAAAGGCTACAACACTTTTCATACATTTTACTCCCCTTCAGCTCGGGATAAAACAAAGGGATGAGGTGTCTTAGTGTGCATAAAGAGCACGTACACTGCTATAATGGTCCAACAACATGGCTCACTTGAGCTGCTTCATGCCCAACTAACTACAGGTGTGACCCCTGTCATATTCTTGCTAGTTACAGATCAGAAAAAAACACACCTCTTTCCTAAACCTACTACAATCTCTTAGCATTCAGCCTAACACCATACTTAAGGGTGACTTCACCTACCCCTCCATAAACTGGGAGACTTATGTGACCCATAGTTCACTTGCTTAGAATGTGTTTGGACTTTATCAATGCAAACACCCTGGAGCAGCTAGTTAGCTCCCCAAATAGAGGTACAAATATCCTATATCTATTACTTATGATGATGGGGGGATGCTGCTCTGTCCCATGCATTGACTCCTCTCTGGTAAGACCTGACCATAAAATGATCTCCTTTAGTATTAAAAGTAACCTAGAACCCCCATCAAACTCCAAACCTGTTAAGAACTTTGCTAAGGCCAATTACCCGAAGCTAAGTGACAAATTATTAAACTTCCAAGCCCCAATGAACCCGAATGGCATTGAGACCTACTCTGAGCTGTACCAAAATGCACTGTTCAACCATATTCAAAGCTGCACAGAGGAGGCAGTACTTGTCTGAGTCAAACCTATGATTACTGACAAAAATAAACCACTCTGGTGGACCCCTAGCATAAATAGACTACTCAACAAAAGGAAAAAAAATCCTCTCCAAAGCCAAGAAGAAACAGATAAAACAGTACAAAAAGACACTCACCAGTATAAAAGAAGCTGTTCAAATCTGCCAAAGCAAACCATGAGGCAAAGATAGCCTTCCAGGTGAAAGATAACCATAAGGTTTTTTCTAACTATGTTTGTAACCTCAGAGGAAATCCTCAGCAATGAGCTTACTTAATCACTAATGGCAGCACTTACACCTAGCCTGAAACTGTAACAAACTTGCTGGCTGACAAGTTCAGTCAAACTTCTAGCCCCCATCACCTCCTACCACACCCAAAGAAATACCCGCAACCACCCCCTTACCGGTTATTATAAGGGAATAAGTCCTTACTGCACTCACTAAAGTCAAAAACACAGCCTCCATGTGTCCCAAAAACATTCCAGCCTGCTTTTTAAAAAGTTTAAAACATAATCTATCAGGGCCACTAGAAACCCTCTTTAAACACAGCCTCCAGATAGGCTTTATCCTAGAGGAATGGAGGACTATAGCAGTAGTCCCTCTGTACAAGGGAGCCCATCAACTGACCCAGGGAACTACAGACTCATAAGCTTGATCAGTCTTATCTGTAAGGGCATGGAGAAAATTATCATGGACCTATCAGTAATGAAATAGGAACTCTCCAAACACTGGATCGGAACAATTTGGCTTTTTTAAAGGGAAATTTTACCTTTTCAATCTGGTGGACTTCTTCAATAAAGTCACCAGGACCATGGATGAGGATAAAATGATACACACACAACTTATATAGACCTCCCCAATGCTTTCAAAAAAAATCTGCAACTCAGGGATCACAGATAAATTTCTGAATTATGCATAAATCCCTACATCACCAGATGTATAGCCAACTGGCTCACTGACGGGACACATGTTGTCCAGTAGGTAAATCCCCCTCTGATAAGAAAACTGTTACTAGCAGTGTCCCACAGGGTTTTGTATTGGGACCCCTCCTGTTTGGTATGTACTTCTCTGAAGTGAAGGCCAATGTTGGGGGGCTCTGACTCACCAAGTTCACTGCCGACTGTAAGCTGGGAGCAATCATTGAATTCCCAAATAATATTCACATCCTACAAACAGGCCTAAAGATGACAAACAACTGGTGCAAAAACCACAATCTGAGATAAAATGCTAAAAACTGCATAATCATACCCTTTGGTAAATCAGATATCCCTGTAAATTATAATATTGATAGCACACCCCTAAAAGTAGACTCAGTGGTGAAGGACCTAGGAACGCAGAGAGATAGCGATCTATACTTTGACCACCAAGTAGCTACAGTAGGAAGGAAATCCTTCCTTGTAGTGAAACTTTAAGGAAAGGCATTGCATCAAGGTCACAGTAATTCATAGTGCCATTGTACTCGACCCTCATTATGTCCCTAATTGAGTACAATGCCCCCTTCTGTATGTACCTAACCAGGCACTTGCACCAACGGGAGTGGCCCCAGATGTTTCTCAGTAAAAAAAATACAAAGCATAAGATATATGTATTACGCAGACTAGCTAAAGGCGCTATTTTTTTTACTTAATTTCATATCGTTTATTGAGAGGGGACTTATGCCTGACCTATAAGGCATTCTCTGATCGACCCCTGATGAAAATGTTACATATTTGCAAGAAAAATTATAAAAGAGTTACACTTTCCATGGACCTGAACCTCATTTGTGACTCTAACAGAACTTGCTGGAGAGACAGATTTGTATCCCAAAGGCTACCTTGTCTATGGAATAAACTTCCCATATTTTTAAAACAAAGCCCATCCCTTACTCTCTTCAAAAAGAATTTTGATACTTGGATGGGCAACCATAAATTCACTCTTGGGGTACCGCCCATGTCACTTAAGGACAGAGGCAGTCTGTAAAATGACTGAGGGCTCCAATACCCAAAGACCCACTACCTTGATCAACCGTAACCCTGCTGAGCCCACAACTCAAGCCTAAACATTACCTTATGAGAAACCTATAAGGTACTCAAACACACACTTCATATAAACACAGGCAAACAGCATTAAATCTAACCCTTTCTCTAACTGTTACTTGAATTCTAACCCACAAATTCACAAACCTTTGCACACACACACACACACACACACACACACACACATACACATGCACACATACCTTCCCACACCTTTTTCAGTATATATGAAAGCTTTGGAATTATACAAAAAAATCATAGAAGTTCACCTCTCACAGCAGAGGAAAAGTTGACATCCCCAACATTTACATTTTTGACAGTTGAACACAACTTCTATCGATCAAAAAAATACAACAATTAACTTTGCTGATAAAAGCACATTCAACAAAGTTAACTATTACCACACACACACACACACACACACACACACACAAACACACACACACACACACACACACACACACAAACACATCTCACTCTCCCTCTCTCTCTATATATATATATATATATATATATATATATATATATATATGAACACACACACATATATATATATATATATATATATATATATATATATATATATATGTACACATATATATAAATATGTACACACATACACACACATATATATATATATATGGTTCCCATTCAGAAGCCTGAAACATCATAAGCCTGAAAATCAAAATCCTGAAACCAAAAGCCTGAAAATTCAGAATCCTGAAAACTCAAAATCCTGAAAGCCCAAAATCCTGAAAGACCAAAATCCTGAAACTCAAAATCCTGAAAACACAAAATAGACATACTGATGTCATTGTGGCTTTGCTATTGTTAGCCCTGTGGTGTTAGGTCATGCGTTGAGGTCAGATAAGTGTGCGGTTGGTTTTATTTTAGGGTTAGGGGCGGTTTAAGTGAGTTAGGGTTAGGGCGCAGGTTAGGCATGTATGCAATAGTGACAAATATTGGGGTTAGGGGCGGTTTAAGTGAGTTAGGTTTAGGGCGCCGGTCAGGTGAGTGTGCGATAGTGACGGACCTTAGGGTTAGGGTTAGGGTCAGGGTCAGTTGGTAGATATTAGTGTCTTTATAGTGACATATTAGCATTATTTGTGTTTTCAGGATTTTGAGTTTCAGGATTTTGGTCTTTCAGGATTTTGAGTTTTCAGGATTCTGAATTTTCAGGCTTTTGGTTTCAGGATTTTGATTTTCAGGCTTATGATGTTTCAGGCTTCTGAATGGGAACCATATATATATATATATATATATATATATATATATATATATATATAGACATATGTATCCATATACATGTATAGTTAGTAACTACTGTCAGAGGAATGATCAAAAAGCAGAGTTTCAACTTAGTAAACTCTGAAAACTAACATGGCATGTGATTTATCTGTGTAAAGATACAGGGAATAAAGCCATACATTTTAATCTGTATACTATTTTCATACCTTTGGTCTGAAATGATACTTTGGGAGCCATTTTCAAAGATTTCATACATATGCAAGGCCACTAAGTATAATGATCATTCATTCCTTGCTTATACCATCCCTCATGCTCCAGTCCTTTCTCTAGGAGGGCCATACCAGTTTATTCCAGAGGTCTGAGTAATACTGATCTATAAACCTGTCCCTCAATCATGACTTATTTATCTGTAGGGAAAGATGTATGCCCTTGGTTCTAGTGGTGGAGGTATTGTAGTTAAAGAGATACAGGAGGTCCAGGATAACTTGGTCTTGATGACATAGTCAGCGAGACAGAGATCACCCCTCAAAATTCTATAAAATACTGACTAAAGGAGTAGAGCTTCCAGTCTCTCTTGGTAGGTCAGGCACTTTATGCTTGTGATCTTTTGGGTTAGGAACTGTCAGGGCCTTTCTAATTGTTTGATGTGTTTAGTGAGATGCATCCTAAAGAGGGTGTTGTACTTGATATCTGGTCTGATCGCTATTGTATATAATGGCGCAATTACCCATTTTACAATTAGTTGTACTAAATAAAATTATTTCCTTACAACTTTTTTCACATGCTATTCAAAAGAGAAAGAGATATTAACTCATGTCTCTAGGTCTAAGACTATATTTTCATTTTGTAGTGGTGTGCTGTCTAAATGATATGATGAGGGGAAGGGCTGTGTACTAAAGTGATGACATCACACTGAAGCATTTAGGTCAAACCCATTTTTAGTACATCAAGAGTTTACTAGGGAGAGATCATTCTGCAGATTTTGATAAGCCATGTTACATCGCGGAGTAATCAAAGACAGATTGAGTATGCTGTTTGTATTCCACAGCAGATGTACTCATACTGGATTATTTAGCATTAGTAGTTATTAAAGAAGAAGAAATTAGAACGCCTTGCTATTTCAGTAAATACAATGAATTTGTTCTTTGGCAATCCAGCATTTTCATCCAGGAAAAAATGCTACCTAGCCATTTTTATGAGATTTTGAAGAGAAGAAGCAGCTAAAGAAAATAGTGTGTGTCAGAAAATATGCCACATAATGATTGCTTGATTGGTTTGGTTGGTTGGTTGGTTGGTTGGTTGGTTGGCTGATTGATTTCCTGTGTGAGTGCATGTGCCTAAGAGGACTGTCACAGCTGCAGTGCTAAAATCAGGTTCAGTGAAAATTTTATTTCTGATATTGGACCAGTAACAGCCAGGCTGTCAAACTTGAGTACATTTCAAGTAAAGGATGTTATCAACTTAGGAGATGAGCTACTACATCTAAAATCATACAAAAAGAAAGGTGTGCCATGTTTTCCTTGGTCTTGTTGCTAGAGAATTGGAATTGATTCCTTGCTAGACAGATGTAATACATGGAGCCTTATCTCTTGCAACATGTGATATCTAAGCGTATATCCTGCAAGACAGCAATAAATGGTTGGTCTGGTAGTAAACAGCATTTCTACATAATCAAAATAATAAAATATGGCTTTTCTATAATATGCCATATTTCATAAAAATAAAAAAAGCACCATAGCACCATAAAATGATATACACACACACACACACACATATATATATATATATATATATATATATATATATATATATATATATATATATATATATATATATATATATATATATATATACATATATAATCAACAGGGCGATCGGACTGTGTTCGAATTGGAAACACCGATGGCCCTGTTCGACATTTGAAAAAAAAATGTTGAACTCACAACAGTGAATCTACACTAGCATTCGCTGTTGTGGATTCAGCATTCTGAATGCAGATCACACTATAGTGGGGATCGGGAAATGTATCCATATTGTGGGTGCAGGGGGACATTGCTCTTGACGGGAAGTGTAGTATTTTCCATAAAGTCGACATTCCTGATATGTCAACTTTTCTGAAATACCTCCTTTGGTCATGTTTCTCTTTAGAGATTTGACTTCCGACATTTTGGTTTGGAAATCTGAACACTCAGACACACTGCAGGTACGAAATTTTGATAATAAACCTATATATATATATATATATATATATATATATATATATATATATATATATATATTCACATTTTCCACACTTTTGCCCTTGCTAATTGTCAGTTATCATTCTCATCCTGGCCATTCAGCTCATTTTCCCTACCTGGTCTATGGACCTCCATTTCTAACCAATTTACAATCATTCATAAAAAATCAAATTTGAATGCTGCTACAACAAAATGCCAAAGTTTGCTACTAATTCAGCCTCCTTTACCCATCATTGTAAAACTCTGCACATCCTTAGCTGTCCGGAACTCCCTCTCCCCCTCTCCACCATTCAGCTTATGACAATGCATAAAGTCATGTACAAACATTAGCCTGCCCATATCTTACCCCTTTAATCAACACATATTTCTTAAAAGAGCTCTCAGATCAGAAGACAAACAACTTCTCAGCATAAATAAATCAAAAAAATCCCCTGAACAAAGCCTATACTTGTAATCAGCTACAAAAAAAAATGAAATTCCCTACCTGTGACCACCAGAACTATTCCTAACTTACCCACATTTATGTTCCCTAAAAGAATACTTTACAAAATCATGGACCTGTTTCTTTGTCAATACTGACTAAACTTACTCACTATAATTCACTCCCCCTCCCCCTTCATCCTAAGTCACACCTCTCAACCCTCTCCAACTTCCTACTCCACTCCTTTCTTTTGTCTTTCCCACTACCTTACCATATCCACTTTTTTCTGCAGACTCTTTCTCTACTTCTATTTCCTCCCTACTCACCTAAGCTGAGCAGCCAAGTACTCTGGATTGTGCAGAATGCTCTGTATTTGAGCCCTCTCTTCCCCTGTTCTGCATTGAAAAGCATTAGCTCTGCTACATGGCTTTTGACTGGTTCATATACCACAGTTACTGCCAAGTGATATTACGCTATATGAACCAATCAAATAGCTGCTCCACTGTTCCACATTGAACAGCATTGGCTCTGCTACACAGTTTTTGATTGGTTCATATACCACAATTACAGACAATCACCATCATGGTATAAGAACCAATCAAGTAACTGTTCCTGAGGCAGATGGAGTCAATGATTTGTTTTAAAGCATTGTCACTTCCTTCTCTTCATGCAGTCTGTATTGCATTGCAAGACAAAGGCACTATCATCTTGTCACTCCAATTACGTAAGAAAGCAGCAGAAAGCAGCACTCTGAATTTCTCAGTGTCTGTGGAGAGTGACACTACATCTTTCAGCATGACTCCTTCTACATTTAACTAGAAGACAGCTTTTAATCAGACTTTATTCTCTTCTAAGTGTCTTCCTTTTGTAAATCGTTAATGTTAAGCTGAAGTCTCAAATGGCCTATCACTCAATGTATTTAAAAAACATTTGCAAGTGAAAATAACACTTGAAAACTTTCACAAATTATTTATTCACTGATCATATATAAATTCAAAAGCAGTTCTCTACTTATTTTTTAAGTTTGTAAGAGTTATATGTAGGTTCCTCTGTAACTTTCATAAGTTATTTCCTAAATGACCTAGGGAAGTAGCACTTGATATGACAAAAAGAAAATGCACAAGGAAATAAAATTTCAAAGAGAGACAAAATGGCATAGGGACTATAAACTGGAGTGAATTCAAGAATTAGAGAGACAGATATTTAAATGGTACTTTTTTCTACAAGTGGTAGTCCATGAGTTGGATTAAAGGAAAGAAAAATTACCTTGATGAAAGAAAACATGACATCTGAGTGACTCTGTTTTTTAAGATACTTCCACATGATTTAGTTTTGATTTTGTACAGAAGTGCTATTTCCACTTATGGTGTGGTTATGATATTGCAGATGGGTAAAATAAAAGTTCTGGGTCTGACTCAAGTGTGTTATTGAATTTTACAAATGTTCTACCAGGCTCCATGGCAATGCCATGTTTTGCGCAGTGCAAAAATAGGATGTTCCACATTCTGATTGTCTGTTACACATTGCTAGAGTCTGTGTTCCACATTCATCATTATCATCATCATCATCAGCCCCCTTTTTCCCATTTTTTCTACATGGGGCCGAGGTATTGTCTTAACTGTCTCCAATTTTCTCGATTCAGTGCCACACTCTTGCCTTCTTCAACACTGATGCCTGACTGTCACAGATCTTCTTTCACACAAACCAGCCACTACTTTGCCGGATGTCCTCGCTTCCACTTATGTTCTTTCTGTCTGTCCCAAATCTTCTTCACCAGACTGTCTTCTGCTTTTCTGCACATGTCCAAACAACTGTAATCTGTTCTCTTTGATGTTTTCTGCAATTGGAGCTACTTTGGCTTTTGCTTTTATGTCCTCATTTCTTCATCTGTCCCACAGTGTGAATCCTACCACCTTCTCAGACACTTCATTTCCATCGCCTCTAGCTTCTTCAACTGTTCTGCCTTTACTGCCCAGGTTTCTGTACCATACAGAAGTACTGGTCCCACCACTGTCTTGTACACCTTACATTTCTGCTTCTTTGGCATTCTTCTGTCATAGACTACACCAACACTCTATGCCAGTTGGATGCAGCCCCTCTGAGTCAAGCCTTGACCTCTTCATTCAGACTTCCCTTCTCCTCAACCACCCCTCCCCGATACTTGAAGCTGTTTACCTGTTCCACTATCTTCCCATCTATATCTATTCTCAGCTTCTTCTGACTTCCCCAATCTGCTGCCATTATCACTGTCTTATCTGTGCTTAGTTTCATCCCATGTGCCTTCAGATTTGCATTCCATTCTTCTATCCTTTGCTGAAGTTCTAGCACAGAGCCTGCCTGTAATGCCACATCATCTGCCTACAGTAACTTTGTTGATCTGCTCCCTCTGACCTGTTTGGTAATGTAGTCCATCACCAGTATGAACTGCAGTGGGCTCAGATCTGAACCCTGGTGTACAACCACTCCCACTGGGAACCTCTCTGTGAGGCCGAACACTGTTCATACTTGAGTCATCTGGTCCTTGTACATAGCCTGCACTAATTCTACCAATGTTTCTGGGACTTCAAACCACCGCAGTACTGCCAGATCAGCTTTCTTGGGACCTTGTCATATGCATTCTCTAAGTCTAGGAATGCCCAGTTGGACTATCTCCTCATCTCTAGCTTCTTCTCAAGTATCTGTCTCACTGCAAACATCATGTCGATTGTGCTGCATCCTAATCTGAATCCAAACTGCTCATCTCCCATCTTAAATTCTACTACTCTGTGTATTCATTTATCAATCACCCTCTCCAGAACTTTCATGCAATGTGATAGGAGTTTGATGCCTCTGTACTGCCCCCACTTGTGGATGTCACCTTTGTTCTGGTACACTGACATGAATATGCTTATTCTCCAGTTATTTGGGATACGCCTTTCTCACCAAACTGTTATGAGTTCCCTAGGGGACATCTCTCCCCATCTCACCCAGCATCTTTTATCATATCTGCTATGACCTCATCTGAGCTTGCTGCTTTCCCTCACTTCATTTTCTTAGTGCTGTTCTTACTTCTTCTATAGTGGGCTCCTCTTCTTCTTTCATTGTAAGCTATTTCTGGGGCAGTACAGCTTCTGTGGGGTTTTCTTCATTCAGAAGCTACTGGAAATACCCCTGCCATCTGCCTTTGATGTCCTGTGGACTGGTAAGCAGTTTGTTGCTGGCATCCCTTATGAAGGGTGCCTGACTATCTTCTTTATCTTTCTGTCTTTGCCTTGTAACCTGATATAGTTTCTTTGAGCCACTTACTGAGTCACTTTCTAGAAGTTAGTACAGTGCCTCCGATGCCATATTCTTTGCTATTGCAACTTCTTTCTCAGCTTCTGTGTTAGCCAACCAGTAGTCCTTCCAAGCCAGGACAGTCTTTTCTAACTCCCACTTCTTCCTGCACTCCTTTCTTTTGCTGACTTCCTGGACTTCTGCATTCCACCACCAGCATTCCTTATGTACCTTATTTCCATACCTGGCTCGGCCACATAACTTTTCTGTAGTCCTAAAGCATGCTATTTTTAGGTGCTGCCATTCTTGTTCAACTCCACCTATTTCCTCCTCTTCTTGGGGTGCTAGAGCCCTGAGTAATTCCATGAACTGTTGTACTTTCTCTCCAGTCAACTTCCAGGTCTTCAGCCTGGTCTCTGTTGACCTTAGAGCATTCTCTGATCACTATTGACCTTAGAACCTTCTCTAACCACTGCTTGCAGCTGATTGTGGGAACTAGTGGTTTATGCTGTGGGCCGACTGTTTCACTGGGGATGACTTTGTAATCATGGATTCAACCCCAGGGCCTTTTCCTTACTAGGAGGAAGTCTACCTGAGTTGCATGTTCGCTACTCTTGTATGTGATCTTGTGAATGTCTCTCTTTCTGAACCATGTGTTGGCTACTATCAAGCCATTCATCAGACAAAAGTCTAGAATAGCTTCTTCTTTATTTCTGTTGTCCTATCCATGTGGATCCAGCCAGTCCTCATCTCCTGTTCTGTCTGTCCTGATATGTGCATCTGTCCCGATATGTGCATTCAAGTCACCCATTATCAACACCAATTCATGCTGGCCTGCTTTATCTAGTAGGTCCTGGAACTGCTGCCTGAATGCACTCTTTTCCTCACTATCACAACCCTGCTGTGGGGCATAGGCTGAGATATGAATACTGCTCTATCATTACATGGGAGTCTGACTGCCATGAGTCTGTCATTAATTCTGATGATATCCCTCACTGCCTTCTGAAACCTCTCTCTCACCACAATTCCTACACCATTTCTAGCCTGTCCCTGCTCCTGAGTAGTAGATTCTGGATCCCACTTTGCTGCACTGCCGTTCTATCTCATCTCATGGATACATAGGATGTTCAGCCTCCTCCCTATCATCATGTCATTGGCTTCCAAGCAACATCCTCTCAGTGAACTTACATTGAGTGTACCAATTCTCAGTTCATGCTTTTGGCAGGTTGGTTGGTTTTTCATCCAGCTTTCACTCAACAGAGCTATCCCAGGTAACCCAGGCTGGGCAACTAGACACCAGCTGGCCAGTAGCTTATTAACCCAGGGCTTCTGGGCTTTATGGTGGGCACACACTGGCCAGTAGGGGCACATATATCCCTCCCACTGTTAGCAAAGGTCTATGGTGTAGGTCACTTATCACCGTAACTACCCATGCCCATTTTGGCGACATTAGTCAACATGACCAAATCACCTAGAGCAATATTTTACACCATTGAGTGGCTAGACCTACCACAATACAAAGTCTTTGATCCATGTTCTCCTATCTTGAGGAAACTGCACACCACAGAAGATGCCCAAATCGGTTGATCTGTACAACTCTTCCCCCTGTAGGACAACATATAGAGTCTGTGCTGCTGCCCACAGCTCCATTCATTGGTGAGTTTGGGATGAAAACACTCAGCATGTTTTCTGGACATGGGAGAAACCCCATGTAGACACAGGGTGAATGTACAAACTCCAAACAGACATTGGTTGGAGGTCAGGATCGAACCTTGTACCTTGTGCATGGGAAGCAAAGAACTTAACCATTCTGTAAACTGGTCTACCCATGGAGACACAAGGAGAATATGCATATTCCAAACAGGCATTAACTGTTTGTTTTACATTGGTCTCTTGAAAGCCTCTTCATCTCCCAGGCCCTAGCTTGTAAATGTTTCATCTCCCAGGCCCCTGCTTACACTTATCAAGAGTATCAAAACTTGTCAGAGATATGGGATGCATGGCTAGGCTTAAAAAGGCCCTTGTGGTCATTAGCCTAGTAAACACCTATGAAACTATGAACCTATGAAAAGGTTGAAACATATGCACCTAAGCTACCCTGAAGGCACCCTACCCTGTACTCTTCTCATAATCTCCTTTTCAATGTATCCTTACTTCCTTCTATAACTCTAATATGAACACCATCTCTCATACTAAGGCATCACTCAATTTACACTCACTGTTTCTAATCATGTAATCTCTAATATTGCTTATCTTATTAGAATTGTCTCAGGTCTCATTTTCACATAGAGTTTTTTTCTCGCATATTTTCTCCAACTCATGTTATTGTTTTTCATTGCACTCTACTATCAAACATAAGTTCTATGTTTTCATCATTATAATTTTTTTTCAGTCCTATGTTTTGTAGTGTCACATAATTTAAAATACCTGTAATTAATTTTTCATAGATTGTGACTGTAGAGATTTTCTCCATGGGCATCCACTGAAAATGGGCAGTTTTTGCCCCAGTCAATCTTTCCTGGTAATCAAATGTCAAATAATCGCCAAGGTAAGGGTTGATTTGGAAAGACCATCATTCAGACAGCCAGCATGGGTGGTTTGAGGGATTTCCTTGTTTCTCTCCCTGGAATGGCTATCATGCACTTAGTGAGACATTGGGAAGGGGTATACAGTGGGTTGAGAGCTAACAATGTCACTTCATGTCTGTAAGGGAACTTCCCTTCAAGAAGCTCTGCCCTCTCCTCAAAGTATGAACAGTGATTTTGCTGATTTCCACCAGGAAGATAACTCCATTCAGTGTGCCCTGAGAGCACATAATCCCTTTTCTCAACTTAGAAGATGCAAATGGGCCACACCCCTTTAGTCCTCCCCCTCCCTGCCTGGCTGTTCCAGTGCTATGGCTTCTACATGAACCTCGGTTGCCTGGGTTACACTCAGGGCTTTATCAGCTCAATGTCATGGAGCCAGACATTATGAAACACTAAATAAACTAGTTAACATTAGGTGATATCTATTTGGTAGCTCTACGTTGATTAATTTCTTAAGACTGACTGATATTTAATCCTTAAATCATTTTTGGATTCTACATTAAACTTCATGATAGAAATAAGTGGATATATGAAGTATAATTTTTGTTATGTTAATATTGTTTGATTGCTTTTATATGACTGTAAATGTGCATATGTCACAAGTGATAATTCAATAAAGGTGTTTGAAAAGAAAAAAACGAAATAAGTGGAATACAGACCAAACACCAGGCAGCTCAGAATACAGCTGCACCAAAATGACCTATAGCCTATATGTCCACATAAATTTATTCAACAGTTAGACATCACAAGGACTTCCTGGTTACAACAACTAATGCTTGGTTCACATTCTAGTAGTTTGCAATAGATTAATAATGTAAATCAAAGATACTTGCCATTCAATTCTCTATAGTGCGAGTTTTATAAATATTTCATGCAAGCACTACTCATTAAGTGGTAGGTAGGGGATTAAGATGTCTTAATAGCATTCTAGAACAACTGTAGCACTTCTGGCTTTGGAACCACATTGGTCAAGTGGTCAGAGGTTGGTATGGACTTTGGGGACACAACAGTAGTTACAAATTAGCACAGTACAGTGTCTTGCTAACATTTTATTCATTCACAACAAACATATCGTGAAGCTATGGCCAAAATAGGGCAACTGATTCAGTGTAGCTACCCAAACACTAAACAGTTCTTTAGAAAGTAATAGAAAGTAAGGAAGCATGCAGAAAATCAAACAAGGAAGCCAATTAATAAATAAATGTGATCCTTGATGGTACTTTATTTGCATCTTGTGAACAAGAAGAATCAAGTAAAACTCTGTGGATACAAAACAAATGTGCATCTTGAAGTATTCCCATTTCATATACTAAAACTCTTACATTTGAATCATATTGGATTAACTGTGCACATACCTCTCAACTGTCCCGATTTTCACAGAATGTCATGATTTTTGCCTCATGTTTTTGATCTGTTCCACACAAAATTTGCAGTTGTCTGGTAAATCGTTTTGGATTGAAGTCACCAAATAATGGCAGATATCAGTTTCAGAGTTCATATCCTTCAGAAAATGCATGCTGATACAATCCCTGTTATTCTATAAACTTTATAAGTTTATAAGAGCAATTTTTAAAACCTGTTCGTAGTTTGGGAGCCTTGTCCCCCAGTAGTTTTGCCCTTGTCTAGATTTCTTTCATCAAGAGATTGAGAGGTATGATTGTGCATAAGTCAAACAATAGTGTTTGTGCAGGTACATTGAACTGTCTTTAATAGAAATCTGTCTCTTTTTTCAAGTTTTAGTTTAAGTATTGTACTGGAATGTCTGGTTTCATAATGAATCAGTAACTTGGTAAGAATACACTTAGCAAATCATGTATTGTTCACAATAACCTTCTAACATGCGTCTTTCTGTAAGGAAGACACTTGTCATTTCAAACAACTGCGTTTATGTATCTGTTCAATTGTGCAGAATATTTGAGCCATGAATTCCACATAAAGGTCTGTTCTTCCATTCGATCCCTTCAGAAGTCTATAATCTGAATGTTACTGAAATTAAAGGCAAAGATAATTGTATTTTTTTCCATCAGTCACAGAATGCAGGTATTCATATTATCTGAAACATGACTCTATGAACTATATTCATCAGAACCAACTTATAGAAGTGCAGTGCACAAGGAACTTTGTATGGCAAACAGAAACTGCAGTGCACAACACAGCTTATGTGCAAAATGCCAGGGGTCATATTTTAAACTGAATGTTTGCTTTCTATTGAAAAACAGTGTTTATATGTTGATGACCCTTTATTATATCAGTCTGTGACTTTTTGTGGCCTTCTCAACCTTATTTAAGCATGTCCTCACCATAGGCTTTGGAGGTCCTCACTCTAAAGCTGTACTGCCAGAATCAGCCTCTTGAGTTAATGTACAAGTCAGAAAGGGTAATCCAAGTCATCAGTATTTTTCAGCTTTTAGTATGCATCCTAGTAACCTTCTAGTCAGTGTTACTTGGCTTCTTTCCATCCTGACCTTTTCTGTTTGTTCGGATGATGCCTGTAACATATAATTGCATTCAAGCAATGTTATAACAGTCTAACTTAAACTTTCAGGCAGCACAAAAGTACAATTGACAGCATTCATGCAGATTATCTAAATAATGCCAGTGGTACTAACATTTGGTGTATAAGTAAGGGACTCAGCAGATGAAAAGCAGCACAGACTATTCAGAGCAAAGCCTAACAATAACATAATCCATTATGATAAAGGCAGTAGATCGTGGCTCATCACAATACAGCAGCAATAATTCATATTGGCAAATAGCATGGACACTGAAAGATAAAAATAATGCTTTGGTCTGTGCCCCATACCCAAGGTATCCATATATCTTGCACTGATGAAACATGAATATTGCATGACTTTACTGATATTCATAAACACACTGTGCCTATATAAGCACCACTATTACTATAGAATGGATGTAGAAGGGCATTATATAATCCAACAAACAGCATAGGGAGTAAGGGAATGATGAATGTGAAAGCAGTGCATTATGGGGCTCTGAATGGGTGAATTAGAGAGGGCATTGTGTAAAAACACCTTTTAGTCTGAAAAAAATATACTTCTCCAGCATGACAGCAGAATTCTTCAGTGGGAAGGAGGCATGAGCACAACAGACTCTGGAAGCAGAGAAACTGTCAGAAGGCTGCACTGGAAATCCTATTATTACAGAGTCTGACAGGAATTTTCATGTAGGAAAGTGTGCTGAATAAATACCTGCATGTTTCAAGTCTAGTATATATTAATTGCTGTGCTTCTGTGAGTATCTATGCCCCAGGAACTTTGTCAATAGCACCGTTCTCTTATCATAACATTATCATACAGAAGGGGATTTGTGTGCCTTTAAGATTCTTTGTCTAGAATTCTACACTTCTAGTGGGGTTACCCTTAAAAATGTACTCTGAGAGTAGAAACCAGACAAACAGTGACCCAGAATTTTCCCACTGATTGTTAGTCTAACATATCTGAGACCTGGGCAGTGAGCTATTAGTGGCCATGTGACCCACATAGCTTGGCTGAGTTTACAGGCCGAAGCATGTTTGTTAAGATGAATTATGCCCTGGCAATGGAGCTGACATTTGAGACAGGGACTGTTTCTTTACTGTTAAGAAAGGAGGGTGAGAATTAATAGCTATATTTTATTAGTTTGTATACTATATACTGCAAATAATAATAATAATAATTATAACAAAAATGGAGTTGACCGTGTAAAAATCTATTTATTTCTGTCTATTTTCAATATCTTGGCATAAAACATTTACACATAGCATTGTTACTCAAAGTATATTTCTCAATTAGGTGAGTTCTGTGTTTCTTACTCTGGAGATGCCTCTAGTTGAGTGATATTCAATTGGAGTTTGTGCCAGGAAGTGTGAGGCTTGTCTCGGTTGACTGTGAGCTACGGAAAGGAACACTCTGTTGTATCTAATAGCTATTCAAAGTATCTGCCCATCTTTAAACTGTAGCTGCAGAGCTCCAGAGATCATTTCCTGCAGATTTTGCAATCCTTTGGGAGACCCCAGCATTCTTTCTGGAAATAATGCAGATATCTGGAGGGAAGGGAATTAGAAAAAAACAGCTTGACTGATATAAAACTGGATTGAGAGGGATTTTTGTTTTGTTAGACTGCTACGTTATCCATTGGGAAATAATGTTAGAATACAGTGCTACTCATAAGTATGAGCAATTTAGAGCAAATGTCAATGAACAAATTGGTAGTCATATCATCAGATATGAAAACTGTGTGTTATGGATGGTTCCCTATTTCCTGTGAAAAAATGCACAACGGAAAGTCTTGCAACTATGAAAAAATAAAGTGTGATTGCTACATAACTAGGATGAATCTGGAAACTGCATTTTTTTCAGTAGGACTTTGCCATCTTGTAGCACAAGTCTTGTTATTTTCATACTAATTCTGAGATAACTGTATATGGGAGTAAAGGGAATACTCTGAGCTACAATGACCTTGGACTAGTATCTATTCCCCAGAAATACAGTTTCAGTCTTCCTTGTCTGAGGATTGCAACTATTTTCCTTAGAATGCCAATAGGAATTGACTGTAAATATTTAGGTCAAGAGAGATTCTGGACTTTGAGTTAATTATTTTTGGTGCTGATTTGTTTTAACTTGCTTTTTCTCTGGCTGTGCTGACTCAGGAAGCCTAAACTTGTAGTGAGAAAACCTCACTAGTGCTTCTGTGGAAGGTGGGCTCATCTCCTATCTCCAGAAGAGTATCTTCCTTATAACAAGATAGATTGTGAATAAAGTGTCTGACTAGAGCCATCTCAAGCCCTCAATAGTTGAAGCGTTGGCTAAAAAGTGGTCAACACCTGTCATGTCAGTAACACTTATACTTGCTGCAGGACACAAGTGATAAATGAATCTATCAGTTTAAAGAAAGAGACTATCCATACAGTACTAGTGCCATGCGCTCCCCATATTTGACAGGTAGGACAATCAGGCAGGACCATCTAAACCAAATGGATAAGTGTGGGAATAGTTTTATGAAACTATAAAGAATGACTTTTAAATTGCTGTAAAGAGGTTCTTGTAAACTGTCCAGTGATGTTGGAGTGAGAAGGGAGATATTGAACAGACTGTTCTCAGCAAAATTGCATATGAGACATGATTAGCATAATGATTAAGGTTTTTGTTTCTCAAGCACAAGGTACTGGGTTTGATCCTGACTTCCAACCACTGTGTGGAGTTTGCATGTTCCCCCCATGTCTCTATTGGGCTCCTCTATAAAGAAGCATGCTGCTGTTTCCACCTCAAACTCACCAAGTATTGAATAGAATCCTGGATAGCAGTACAGGCTCTATGTAGTACCTATCAGGAGAAGAGATGTGTAGACCAATGTCTTTAGGCACTACAGTGGTACACAGTATCCCCATACATAGGGAGTCACAAACATGTAGCTGTGTCAAGGGTACTTACACAGTGGTGAAAAAAGTGGGTCTAGGTGACTTGGTCATGGCAACTAATGTCACAAAAAGGACTTGAGGGCCTGCATTCACCAGTGTTTGCCTGTTATGAAATCTCAGCAAGGCTGGGTCAGTAAACAACTGGTTGGCTGGCCAGTTTCTGTTGAACAAGAGCTGGATTTAAAATTAATTACCCTACCAAAAAGTGAACATTTGCTACACTGAATAAAGATTCACTGACAAGATGAAGCTTCTAAGTGGATGACATGATGGTAAGAAGGAGAACAGGTGCCCTGTTCATCCAGGCAACAAGCTACAATGCAGCAAAGCCCCTTGGTTTGGGATCTAGAGTCTATTACTCAGGGGAATGACAGACATGGTGATGGCAGTGTGGTGAGGGACAGTCTTCTGAAGGCACAGAAGGTATCATCAGAATTGATGAGAGACTCATGTCAATCAGACTTTAGTGTAAAGATAGGGCAGTGTTCATAATTTCAGCCTATGCCACATAGCAGAATTATAATGGCAAGGGAGAAGTGCTTTCTGGAAGCAGTTGTAGGTCCTAACAGATAAAGCAGGACCATATAAGTTGGTGTTGATAATAGGGGACCTGAATGCTCATTTTGGGCAGACAGAAGAGGATATGAGGACTGCCTATGTCCAAATGGATGATGCAAAATAAGTAAAGAAGGAGAGCCCAATCTAGACTACTGGCTGACAAAGAACTTGATGGTGGCCAACACAAGTGAAGCAGTCAAAGGATCACTTACAATACTGGCCAACATACAACACTGGTGGACTTCCTCCTAGCAAAAGAAAGGGCACTGGGGTAGAATCAGGGATTGCAAAATCATCCCCACTGAAACAGTGGGTCCTCAGCATAAACCACTAGTGACCACAATCAGCAACAAGCAGTAGTCAGAAAATGCTCTAAGGACAACAGAAGCTAGAATGAAAATGTGGAAATTGAGTAGAATGAAAAAAAAAAGATTTTAAGGAATTACTTAGTGATCTAGTACCTCAGGATGAAGAGGAAATAGGTGGAGTCAAATAAGAATGGCAACATCTCCAAATGGCATATGTGAGGACTGTTTTGAGATTTTAAGTATTTTTCCTCTGTTTATTTGCTAAGTTTGTCTGCATAGCCACCTATTTTGAGCATTTTCTGGCTTGTTAAACTTGATTTCTGCATTAGTAACTGCATTTAGAGCACAACCTAGAGCTGTTTACTGAATTTCCTGTTTGCACTTATTTAAAATCGTTTTTTTCTCAAAACTTGCATTTTATCTGTCTTTGGCCTAGCACTCTGTGAGGTCATTTACTGCACTGTTATAACTTGTTGATACTTTCAGGCTTGTTGGCTGTTGAAGCACCCACCAAGAGGAGAAAACACTGAGAGAAGAAAGGAGCCACTTAAACTTGATTTCTGCATTAGTAACTGTATTTAGAGCACAACCTAGAGCTGTTTACTGAAAAACTTGCATTTTATCTGTCTTTGGCCTAGCACTTTGTGTGGGGTCAACCTCTGCTATCTCTGAAAAACAAAAACAAAAAATCTTTGCTTTTCCCCACTTTTCTGAGATTTTTTTGCTTGGGCTAAAACCCTCTGCACGCTGTTGCATGTTTTTTATTACTCTAGCATGTCCAAAGGTCAGTCAATGGTTTCCTCTCCACCAACTGGTGAATCTGGGAATTTTGAGGCAATGTTACACTGTCTCATGTACACGGACAACCCCTCTCTCCTCTAAACAGGTTCAAATATATGTGAGAGATGCAACTATTTAGCCAAACTGGAGGCTGAGAAAGTGGTGAAACCAGTCAGGAGGAGAAGGTAACCTCACACAACACAATTCCAGTATCACATAGTCCCACCACATCCTCCAAAGCAGACATCCAAGCAAACGCCTCCAAAAAACAAAACACGCAACACATAGCCCTCAAAGTCAGTGTGCCAAGCAGCCACAGCCCTAGGATGAATAACACACCTGATACTCTTGTATGACATCCCACTCACCAGACTGAATAAAGAGAAGGTCATGGTGAGCTGGCTGGATCCGCCCACATAACGCAAGCACTCAGGTCACTCCAAAGCAAATACAAATATGACTCAGTCATTGTACATGCTGGTGTGAATGACCTGAGTCTGATCATGTAGCCCAGGCTGGTATGACCCCTGACCTTGAGCAGCATCAATGATGCCACAGTACAAAGACAAAATGATCGATTTTAAATATTGGCTAAAATTTTGGTGTCATTCAAAGGGGATCCAGTGTCTGTCAGCCTGGGATGACATGCTCGACGTCACCACTTAGACAGCACAAGGAACAAGAAACTCTCAGTATGGAGAACATCGATATCTGTGCAGTGACAGAAACCTGGTTCATATTTATCAAGGATATCCACACCTCCAGGTTAGTGGCATTATCGGAGACCATCCATGTGCAACTAACAGTGAGCAAGACTGCTTTTCAGTTTATAGTATCCTACAGACCACCCTCTCAAAGTCATTCCTGAAAACATTGGAGAACATGAAGATCTCTCCAAACACCACTATACTGGGCGACTTCAACTACCCAAACATTGACTGGGAGCACTACTCAAGCCCCAGCACCTTAGCCCAAAGGTTCCTGGAAATTATAAACTCAAATGCTATGGAACAACTAGTCACCACTCCCACAAGAGGGGACAACATACTAGACCTGATCATTACCAACATGGGGACTCTATGCTCCACACCAGAAGTATATCCCTCATTGGTAAGATCAGACCATAAATTAATTTCACTGGATGTCCACATCCCGACCCCACCCCCAGCCCAGAAAACCACAGTGAAAACTTCTCAAAAGCGAACTTTTCACTTCTCAAAACTGAAGTGGAATCCTTCAAGGCCCCAGGGCCAGTGGAAACTATGGCCCAAACTGCAGAATCCTATATAAATGCATTCTACGGGACATCTCCAGGAATGCATGGATCAATCCCAAACAAAACCAAGACCCAATCATACAAAGGCAGGCATCCAGTCTGGTGGACCCCTGCCATAAATAAACTGTACAACAGAAGGAGGAAGCTACTACATGATAGAGCAAAATCCCTAATAGGGAAGGCATCTCTGATCAGTACTAGCAAAAAATTACGATCCCTCATAAAATCCTCCAAGGCCAGCTTCAAGAGAAAAATTGCACAGGACACCAAAGACAATCATTTTTCAGTTATGTTAGGAACCTGGGATGCAACTCCCAGACTTGTTCTGAGTTGATTCTAAATGACAAAAATACACTAAACCCACAGACATTGCCAATATCCTGGCAGACAGGTTCAGTGCAAACAAGAGCAAGTATCTATCCTGGCAGAAGGCTGCCTCCCAAACATCTCTGATGCTCAGGTGAAGGCTGCCCTCTCCAAAGCAAAAACACTGCTTCCATGGGACCAGATTGAACTCCAAGAAGAACTAATCCCTCAAATAAAACAGCTATACAATCTCAGCCTCACTACAGGATATGTGCCCCATAAGCCTGACTAGCTTAGTCTGCAAGGCTATGGAGAGGATCATCATGGAGCTCATAAACAAAGACATTGGGGACCTACAGACACTAGATCCTACCCAGTTTGAACCTGGTTGACTTCTTCAAAACAGTCTCCAAAGCCATAGATAAAGGGAAGGTAGTCCACACAGCCTATCTGGACCTTGCAAAGGCATTTGACACAATACCCCACGTTTCTGGAGCCATGTCAGACTTGAAACCGGGTCACAAGTGGCATCCCACAGGGTTCTGTCCTGGGACCACTCTTGTACTGCAAACTGGGTGCCATAATCGACTCTCCAGCTGACACAAACATCCTTCAAAAAGGTCTCACAGAGACAGATAACAGGTGCCAGCACCATGGTTTAAAGCTAAATGCCAAAAATGTATAGTAGTTGATAGCAATCTCTCCTTTGAAAACCACATTGCCAAAGTGGTTAGAAAGACCGGTTTCACATCTAGATCACTCATCAGGCCCATCATAGAATACAATGCCCCTTTTGGGATGTACCGAAACCTGCAGCAATTAGAAAGACCCCAAAAGTATCTCACCAAGAGGATCAAGGGTCTCAAACAGATGCCATATGCTGCTCGGTTAAAAAACTCCAGCTCTACTCAGTTTGACATACAAAGCTATGTCAAATCCAGAATTAATGGACATGCTCCACCTCAGTAAATCTAAATCCCTTAGAGCCACATGCTCGAGGGACTTGAACCTCAGCACAGAAATAAATAGAACTTGCTGGAGGGACAGGTTCATAACCCAGAGGCTCCCTTCGCTCTGGAATAGAATTCCAGTTCATGTGAGGCAGAGCACCTCACTGAATCTCTTCAAAAAGAATCTCGATAGGTGGATGGGGGATCATAGGTTTGTCCCAGCGATTACTCCTGTGTCACTATTAGACAGAGGCACAGTAAACTAAACCTTAAAAAGGGCACAGTATACTCAAATCAAGGGATCCCAGGGCAGATAGCCTAGTATGAACCTATGAACCTATGTAAAACAGATATGTGGCTGAGCAGGTATGGAAATAAAGTACATATGAAAAGCTGGTGGTGGAATGTAGAAGTCCAGGAAGTTATCAAAAGAAAGAAGGAATTCAAGATGCACCCGGTTAATAAGGAATACTGACTGGCTAACAAAGTCACTAAGACAGCAGTCATAATAGCATATAACAAAGTGTCAGAGGCACTCTACTAGCTTCATGAAAGTGACTCAGCATATGGCACAAAAAGAAAATCCCTCAGGTTACAGGGCAAAGTCAGAAAGATAAAGATTATAGTCATCAGACAACATTAATAAGGGATGCCAGCAACAACCTGCTCACCTTCACTTTCCAGGAGTTTCTAAATGAAGGAAACTTTACAGAAGCTCTACTGCTCCCTACAAAGCTTACAATGGTAGTGGAAAAAGAGACCATCCTAGAAGTAAGAACAGCACTAAGGAAAATGATGTCAGGGAAAGCAGATGACTCAGATGAAGTCATGGCAGATATGTTCAAGATATTGGGTGAAATGGGGAGAAATAGGTTTGGAGGTAAAAGCAGTATGTTGAGAAAGGGATATCCTAGATAACTGGAGAGTAAGCATTCCCATGCTAGTATTCAACAACAAAGGGGATATTTACAAGAGGACATTAACAGCTGGGCAGTATGCAGGTATCAAACTCGTGTCACACTGCATGCAAGTGCTGGAGAGTGCGATTGATAAACAAATGCACAGAGTATAGAAAATAAGATGGTAACTGGGCAGTTCATACTCAGATCAGGATGCTGCACAAGTGACCAAATGTTTACAATGATACAGGTAGTGCAGAATAAGCAAGACATAAGGAAAGAGTCCAGCTGGGTATTCCTAGACCTGGAGAAATCATATGACAAGATCCCAAGAAAACTGATCTGGGCAGATCTGTGGTGACTCTAAGTTCTAGTGCAGACTATGTGTAAGGACCCAATGAAGGGTTCCCTGTTGAGTGGGTGTGTACCAGGCTTCATCTCTGAGCCCACTACTGTTCACATTGGTGATGGACTGCATTAGAAAAAGGTTGGAGGAAACAGATCACAAAGCTGCTATAAGCAGATGATCTGGCATTGCAGGTAGACTCTGATCAAGAAATCCAGCAAAGGATTGGTGAATGGAATGCACAACAGAAGTCACATGGGACAAAACTAAGTACAGAGAAGACAGATGCAATGGAAGCAAATGGGGGAAATCAGAAGAAGCTGAGAACTGAGATAGAGGAGAGAGAATAGTATAACAGACTGACAGCTTCAAGCATCTAGGAGGGGTGGTTGAGGAGAAGGCAAGTCTGAATAAGGAGATCAATGCTAGAATCAGAGGGGTTGCAGCAAAGTGTCACAGGGTGTCAAGGGTAGTGTGTGACAGAGGAATGCCAAAGATACTGAAAAGTAAAGTGTAGAAAACAAGGGGGTGGCTGGCACTTCTCTGTAGCACAAAAACCTGGGAAATGAAGGCAGAGCAGCTGAGGAAATTAGAAGTGATAGAGATGAAGTGCCTGAGGCAGATGGCAAAATGCACACTGTGGGGCAGATAAAGAAATGGTAATATCAGAGCAAAATGCAAAATAGCTCAAGTTGCAGAGAAGATCAAAGGGAACATATTATGGTGGTGCAGGGAAGGAGAAAATCATTTGGTTAAGAAGATTTAGGAGAGAGAGAAAGAAAGAAGACAAGAGTAAAAGAGGATGTCCAGCACAGAGATGGATGTAGCATGTGACAGAAGGTAGGAGAGTAGCACTGAATCAAGAGAGCTGGTGACAGTTGTCTTGACATGGCAGCCCAGTGTGCAATGTGGGAAAGAGGGAATTTATGATGATGTCCTGCAGGACTGTCATCTGTGTTCCCTTCTGTATGCACATATCATTTGTTTCTCTGATATATGGAAGCAAAGGCCAAGGAACTATGGTTGTCAAAGTTTGCTGATGACTGTGCTGCTGTGAACTTCCAATTTGATCAGTCCATCACTTGGTGGAATGACCATGGTCTCACCCCCAGTGACAAAATGTAGTATTATTGTCAAAAAAACAAGTACCCTTTAGGAAACACTTCTCAAAACTCACACAGCCATTAGTGATCTGGTATGCATGTTGAAATTAAGATAAATTGTGTTGACCCTGTTGTAGCTGTGGATAAGAAGTCATTCCACTCAGCACATTTAATTTGTAGGGGCATCTCTTTTAGGTCCAAAGAAGTCATGTATCTATATATATATATATATATATATATATATATATATATATATATATATATATATATGCTCATTTCTGCCTAGGTGTTTGTGCTATGAGACACCTTGACATATCTGATCACCTTTAACTTTTCACAACCAGCAGTGCTACAAATACATGCACCAAAGACCTTATACGCTATTGTCACATTATTAATGCCTGCTGGCATGATATTTACGTATATTCCATATTTTTGCAACAGACTTCTTATACATGTCAAGCACGGTGATAACCTGATTGCTTTTAAATCAAGACTTGATAAGTGGTCATGGAAAAGGTAACATTAAGAAATAAAACTCTTGACTTTAGAAGAAACACAGATGATATTTTTATTTTTCTAATAAACTACAGCAATTCTATTTTCCTATTTCCAGACAGGGTAGCATTATTCCAGAATTATCATATTTGTCAGTTTGAAAGAACGCTTAACTAGCCTTTCTAAACTTTTGACCTTTTACAGCCAATTGTAACAGATTATTTTAAGATTTTCTGATTATTATAATGATGTCATTTAATGTTAATTGGATATTCATATTTTTTCTTAGAAATTACAGACATTTTATTTTTTACATCAGATGTTTTTAGCATTTTCAACAGTTTGTCTTAGATAAGCGTTATCTGAAATAAATGTGTGACAGTCTAGAAGTGCATGTTTATTAAAACAATATATGATGACACATTTGACAATGCAGAAACACTGAATGTGCATTTAAGACAAATTACAGAGTACATATGTAGGCATGCACAGTTATTAAAGAAATCAGGAAATGCCCATTTCAGGTCTACTGTGCAAGTCACAAATAAATATCACTTATAGGTGACTTAAAAAATAGCCATCTATAAAGGATGATTCAGTGATACTGGAACAGCTGCATTAAAACATCAGGTGTCACTGCACCTTTTCACTAGATCTAATAGTACTTGGTCTTGGAATTTGTACTTGACAAATATAGGCTTTCTAGTCTTTCTGCTGTTTGACACAGATGCAGACAGAAAAAGCAATATGACTTCAGTTGTTGTAAAAGAATTCAGTCTGATGTTACAAAACCATAAGCAATAATGAGCACACATCACAATCTTTTATAAACTAGCTCTATCAACTTGTCCTTTGTCATGGGACATGCAACTCTAACAATATGAATGTATTATAAAGTTACTTTTATAAGTAATGGTGGGATATGAAAACAAATTTCCACTACCATGGATAGGTAATTGCAATTTTACCTTTTGGGATATATGGTGATAGTTTTTCTGACTGCAGTGGCTATTTCTCATAGTTTTATGAGTTACTGGCTTATGCTTATCAAAGGTCATTTTGCCCTACTTATGAAACAGCACAAATTTAAATGGTGTCAATAATTTGCAATTGCCTCACACATTAAATCAGCCATGGATGCCTGTATGTGCAGTTTGAAGTTATACATGGTAGGAGACCATGTCCTGCTCCTAGATGCTGATGACAAAAATAACAAATGCACACGGTCAAAAGAGGTGTAATAAATGTGCAGTAGTACAGTAGTAATCTTACTAAAACTTGGCATATTTTATTTTCTACCAATCACATCACAGCACAAAACTGGCCCCCTAATGTATAAAATGGCTGAGCTATGTAGGTTTTTGTTGAAGAATCTTTGAAACATGTTAGACTCAGCATGAGGACATCATATATTACTACATGCTGTGAGCAAGCAAAATTTGTAGAGGCAAGGAAGAGATGTTGGATAAACTGAACACTTTACTTTGTTCACCTGCTGAAGAAGTATACCCAGATCAGGGAAAAGTACTACTTTAGCTCATTACCTGCAACCCCATAAATGTTGTGATGTCTTTGTTAAAGTAGCAACATGATTGATTCAGCAAGTGATATCATGCCTTTTTTTACTGGATAGGTGCGCCCTCTAGAACTTGTGGAATAATCAGAAGGACTGGAATACTTAGTGTTATCCATTACATCTTCCATCTGTCATGAAGAGGATTGATGAAGTCCCCATCATCTAGTCCCAAGTCTTGTCATCATTAAACACTGTATTCAGCTACAGCAAGGAAGCATTCATTGCCTAATCATTCATACTTTTCTCCAAAGTGTTGTCTAAAAAGGACGTAGAGAAATCAATCACTAGGGACAGCTATCAGCACCACAACTGCAATTGTTTGAGCTCAGGCACCACTAAAACTGAATATTAGAATATTTGGGCATAGGCAAACTACAGCACTTTGAAATTCTTTATGACAACAAAGTTTGTTTCACAAATAGTGCATTTCAAAATGAAATATATAGAAAGGTGGGAGTGATGGGCCAGACTTCCAAGTCATAGCAACTATAACATAATAATACTTGAAAAAACGTGCATGCCAGAGCTGAAGCTAGATAATCTTGTGCTCTCGCAGTCTCCCCAGTTGTATTTCTTATTTGAGTGAGAACCAAAAAACGAAGTCAAATCCCTAGAGTTGCAAACTAAAAAAAAAAAAGAAATCCTAGCCACAGTTAATAACACACTAAGCTACTGTAGTTTACAATTCTTAGTGTGTAACTTATGCAGTGAGGTGTTTGCATAAGGTCCTAAAAGTTATATACTTTCCCAGTCTTTGATGTGACCTTCTTTAAGAAATACAAATATTTTTTTTCATTTTTTTATTTTCAAATGTGTTTATGAAAACACTTGCTACACTAATGATAGCAATTTCCCCCCTTTTTGTTCTCTA